>NC_063063.1:34292150-34297150 GCF_018812025.1 Megalobrama amblycephala
AAGATAATATGCATGTATATTCTTCAGCTCTTTAGGAAATCATTGTGCTTTAAAGTCACAGAAAACTGTGCTGAACTAAAGGACTTCAAAAACAGTTTTCTCCAAATATCAATATAGACTGATATACACACACCTCTGTTAAAATAACCTGCAAACAGTCTTTTATTGACTTTTTCCCTTAAAAGTTTCCATGCGTTTGTTAAAAAACATGCAATTTCAATAAGAACCCAATAGAGTGAAAATAGTCCCTGATAAGGAGCGATCAATAGTGTCACATGACGGTGTGAATGAAACACAATCAAATTGAATTTATAAAAAAAATTCTTTTAAATCACATCTGTGAGGAATAGATTTACACAAGTGATTTTTTATAAAGCATCTCACCTAGTCAAAACTCAAGAAAAGACGTGAGGATTGTTTCAAAGCAGCTTTACAGTGAGAGAGAGAGAACATAATTTTGGAAGAAAGAAAATAGTATTTGTGAGATTAACTCACAAAATCTATTTTAAGAGGTTTTTAAGTAGATGTTTGAAACCAACACACAAGGAAAACAATCTTTCTTGACTGATACTGAGACAACTACACCTAGAATTCCTATTTTATAAATATCAGACTCATTACTGTTACTTGTAATATTTTATCTGCCCCAAATATTGTGTTTTTATGAACATGTCCCTTCCTTCATGTGTTGTTTGAGCGCGTGCACGGCAGGGAGCGGTGTGAACGCGCAGCGCCATCCAGCGGCCAGACGCCGCATGCGCAGAAACAGACTAAAGACATGAGACCACGTGAGACCAGATGAGACCACCGGTCCTGCTGCCACCTGCTGCTCGAAACAGCACAACACACCAGACAAACCGCAGGTGTGTGTTCATGATGTTTATTCATCTCAGGATCAGTGACAAACACAAACACGAAAGACTCGATCGGTCTCAAATGAACAGCCGTCCATCATCAATAAGGCACCAGCTTGATTAGTAACTTTATCAGGAATATGAGACAGTTTTAACTTGAAATGACCCATTTTCCATCTCAGAAACTCATACGGAGTAAAATAAATAACTACAGAAACAAGAAATGATAAGTTGAGAGGAATCAGTTCAGTACAGACACACACAACATGAACTGGAGTCTGATTACACGACATCTGCGTGCGAACATCACGTGTGGATTCATCAAAAACACCAGAAGAATGTTTTAGTACATAAAGAGTAGAACTACAGCTTATATATTATTCATATCTCGCTCTACGGTGTTTCATCCGTCGTATTCCTGGTCGATCATCTTGGCCATCGTGCTCAGCTGGATGTTCGTGGTTCCCTCATAGATGGTTCCTGCAGGGAAACGGTTCATAAGAATCAAACCAACTCATTCTGATGGAACAGCGTTTCTTCACGTCTGATCGACTCACCGATCTTACAGTCTCTGTAGTATTTCTCGATGGGATAGTCTTTGGTGAATCCCACTCCTCCCATCCACTCGATGCATTTCGACGTGGTCAGAGTCGCGACCTGCAAACACACACTGATCTCAGACCAGCGCCTCAGTTCTCGGACATGAGCGCAGATGCAGATCCACTGATCTCAGACCAGCGCCTCAGTTCTCGGACATGAGCGCAGATGCAGATCCACTGATCTCAGACCAGCGCCTCAGTTCTCGGACGCGAGCGCAGATGCAGATCCACTGATCTCAGACCAGCGCCTCAGTTCTCGGACATGAGCGCAGATGCAGATCCACTGATCTCAGACCAGCGCCTCAGTTCTCGGACGCGAGCGCAGATGCAGATCCACTGATCTCAGACCAGCGCCTCAGTTCTCGGACGCGAGCGCAGATGCAGACCCACTGACCTCAGACCAGCGCATTAGTTCTCGGACGCGAGCGCAGACCCACTGACCTCAGACCAGCGCATTAGTTCTCGGACGCGAGCGCAGACCCACTGACCTCAGACCAGCGCCATTAGTTCTCGGACGCGAGCGCAGACCCACTGACCTCAGACCAGCGCCTCAGTTCTCAGACGCGAGCGCAGACCCACTGACCTCAGACCAGCGCATTAGTTCTCAGACGCGAGTGCAGACGCAGATCCACTGACCTCAGACCAGCGCATTAGTCCACTGACCTCAGACGCGAGCGCAGACGCAGATCCACTGACCTCAGACCAGCGCATTAGTTCTCAGACGCGAGCGCAGACCCACTGACCTCAGACCAGCGCATTAGTTCTCGGACGCGAGCACAGCGCAGACCCACTGACCTCAGACCAGCGCATTAGTTCTCAGACGCGAGCGCAGACGCAGATCCACTGACCTCAGACCAGCGCATTAGTTCTCAGACGCGAGCGCAGACGCAGATCCACTGACGTCAGACCAGCGCATTAGTTCTCGGACGCGAGCGCAGATCCACTGACCTCAGACCAGCGCATTAGTTCTCGGACGCGAGCGCAGATCCACTGACCTCAGACCAGCGCATTAGTTCTCGGACGCGAGCGCAGATCCACTGACCTCAGACCAGCGCATTAGTTCTCGGACGCGAGCGCAGACCCACTGACCTCAGACCAGCGCCATTCAGTTCTCAGACGCGAGCGCAGACCCACTGACCTCAGACCAGCGCATTAGTTCTCAGACGCGAGCGCAGACGCAGATCCACTGACCTCAGACCAGCGCATTAGTTCTCGGACGCGAGCGCAGACCCACTGACCTCAGACCAGCGCATTAGTTCTCGGACGCGAGCGCAGATCCACTGACCTCAGACCAGCGCATTAGTTCTCGGACGCGAGCGCAGACCCACTGACCTCAGACCAGCGCATTAGTTCTCGGACGCGAGCGCAGACCCACTGACCTCAGACCAGCGCATTAGTTCTCAGACGCGAGCGCAGACCCACTGACCTCAGACCAGCGCATTAGTTCTCAGACGCGAGTGCAGCGCAGATCCACTGACCTCAGACCAGCGCATTAGTTCTCGGACGCGAGCGCAGACCCACTGACCTCAGACCAGCGCCATTCAGTTCTCAGACGCGAGCGCAGACCCACTGACCTCAGACCAGCGCATTAGTTCTCAGACGCGAGCGCAGACCCACTGACCTCAGACCAGCGCATTAGTTCTCGGACGCGAGCGCAGACCCACTGACCTCAGACCAGCGCATTAGTTCTCGGACGCGAGCGCAGACCCACTGACCTCAGACCAGCGCATTAGTTCTCGGACGCGAGCGCAGATCCACTGACCTCAGACCAGCGCATTAGTTCTCGGACGCGAGCGCAGATCCACTGACCTCAGACCAGCGCATTAGTTCTCGGACGCGAGCGCAGACCCACTGACCTCAGACCAGCGCATTAGTTCTCGGACGCGAGCGCAGACCCACTGACCTCAGACCAGCGCATTAGTTCTCAGACGCGAGCGCAGACGCAGATCCACTGACCTCAGACCAGCGCATTAGTTCTCGGACGCGAGCGCAGACCCACTGACCTCAGACCAGCGCATTAGTTCTCGGACGCGAGCGCAGACCCACTGACCTCAGACCAGCGCATTAGTTCTCGGACGCGAGCGCAGATCCACTGACCTCAGACCAGCGCATTAGTTCTCGGACGCGAGCGCAGATCCACTGACCTCAGACCAGCGCATTAGTTCTCGGACGCGAGCGCAGACCCACTGACCTCAGACCAGCGCATTAGTTCTCGGACGCGAGCGCAGACCCACTGACCTCAGACCAGCGCATTAGTTCTCAGACGCGAGCGCAGACCCACTGACCTCAGACCAGCGCATTAGTTCTCGGACGCGAGCGCAGATCCACTGACCTCAGACCAGCGCCTCAGTTCTCGGACGCGAGCGCAGACCCACTGACCTCAGACCAGCGCCTCAGTTCTCAGACGCGAGCGCAGACCCACTGACCTCAGACCAGCGCATTAGTTCTCAGACGCGAGCGCAGACGCACTGACCTCAGACCAGCGCATTAGTTCTCGGACGCGAGCGCAGATCCACTGACCTCAGACCAGCGCCTCAGTTCTCAGACGCGAGCGCAGACCCACTGACCTCAGACCAGCGCATTAGTTCTCAGACGCGAGCGCAGATCCACTGACCTCAGACCAGCGCATTAGTTCTCAGATGCGAGTGCAGATGCAGATCCACTGACCTCAGACCAGCGCATTAGTTCTCGGACGCGAGCGCAGACCCACTGACCTCAGACCAGCGCATTAGTTCTCGGATGCGAGCGCAGATCCACTGACCTCAGACCAGCGCATTAGTTCTCGGACGCGAGCGCAGACCCACTGATCTCAGACCAGCGCATTAGTTCTCAGACGCGAGCGCAGACCCACTGACCTCAGACCAGCGCATTAGTTCTCAGATGCGAGCGCAGACCCACTGACCTCAGACCAGTGCATTAGTTCTCAGACGCGAGTGCAGATGCAGATCCACTGACCTCAGACCAGCGCATTAGTTCTCGGACGCGAGCGCAGTCCACTGACCTCAGACAGCGAGACGCGAGCGCAGACCCACTGACCTCAGACCAGCGCATTAGTTCTCAGACGCGAGCGCAGACCCACTGACCTCAGACCAGCGCATTAGTTCTCAGACGCGAGCGCAGACCCACTGACCTCAGACCAGCGCCTCAGTTCTCAGACGCGAGCGCAGACCCACTGACCTCAGACCAGCGCATTAGTTCTCAGACGCGAGTGCAGACGCAGATCCACTGACCTCAGACCAGCGCCTCAGTTCTCAGACGCGAGCGCAGACCCACTGACCTCAGACCAGCGCATTAGTTCTCAGACGCGAGCGCAGATCCACTGACCTCAGACCAGCGCATTAGTTCTCAGATGCGAGTGCAGATGCAGATCCACTGACCTCAGACCAGCGCATTAGTTCTCGGACGCGAGCGCAGACCCACTGACCTCAGACCAGCGCATTAGTTCTCGGACGCGAGCGCAGACCCACTGACCTCAGACCAGCGCATTAGTTCTCAGACGCGAGCGCAGACGCACTGACCTCAGACCAGCGCATTAGTTCTCAGACGC
>NC_063063.1:34299650-34332150 GCF_018812025.1 Megalobrama amblycephala
TCCGACAGGCAGAAGCTGCCGACCTGCAGAAGAAGAAACAGCGTCAGTCACACGTCCACCGGCTCCGCTGGAGCAGCAGCGCTGCAGTCACCGTGTCGCAGGCGAGGCGCGGCAGGTATCGCTCCTTCTGCTCCTCCGTCCCCAGGTTCATCAGCAGCGTGTTTATGAGGGTGTTCTGAATGTCGCACAGCACCGACACGGACGGATCCACCTTCGCCAGCTCCTCGATCACCAGAATGGAAGAGAAGAACGTGGAGCCCGTGCCTCCGTACTCTGCTCCGATCTCCATCCCCATTAACTGCAAACACAGAAGGCGTGTTCACACAGTCTGGACTCACCGTCTCATGAACGCACAGAAGATTCAGTGATGGAGACTCACACCCTGCTGGAACAGAGCGCTGATCACGTCTGCATCCATGGCCGAGTCTTCATCCATCTTGGAAACAAACGGAGCGATGTGTTCCTGAGCAAACTTCCTCACTGGGAAAGAGAAGAAGTCATGTCACATGTCAAGTGTTTTTGTCACGTCACGTGTGTGTGTGTGTGTGTGTGTGTGTGTGTGTGTGTGTGTGTGTCTCACCTGTGTCTCTCATCATGCTCTCCTCCTCGGAGTAGCTCTGCAGCGGCGGGAACGCAGGTCTGCTCGTGTCCTGATTTGCTGCGGTTTCTGCGGCCGCGGCTCGTGAACACAAGAGTCTGACGGCGGCTCGTGAGCGGGTCACATGATCACACACCTGCAGCACAGCAGCAAACCAAACACAGGCTCTGATTCACTGGGTGAAACGCTGATAATTCAATCATAAATGTGTAAATAAATAAAAAACAAACAAATAATTAAAAACAAAACACTAAAAAAAGAAAATGCATGCCATGAACCATTTTTACTTATATCTGATGTATTTATTAGGGCAAAAAACTTTTTTTTCTGTAAATGTGCCAGTATTAGTCAGCTTTTGACCAGATGTTAAAAAAAAACATAAAACATAAAAAAAAAATTACAGACATAAATAAATATCTACAGACACATTTTATTGACAAAACGAAGGAAAAACAAAACAAGTAAATGTGTTGTTAAATTATTGAAATATTATCTTAAAATCTCAGGGGGACTTTAAGTAAATATTTTTGTGAATCTCTGATTTATTTGATACAATGTCAAAACAAACGAAACTAAACGACAGATCAGACAATAAACACTCGAAACTCGTCAGAAGAAACTGTGACATTCACATGGAAACACATTATTGATCTGAATGAGATCTGTCTCAGACGGTCAGTTATGAAACTGTTTGTTTTGACCCTCATCTGGATATTACGCTTCATTATAATCAAGTTTGTTATCGCTCCCTTCACAAATCTGTTCAGTTCATATAAATAACATGCTAGATATCTGAGTGTCAGGCGTGTTGTATGACGCAGTTTTAATATCGTGTAGTTTGTAGTTTGTTCTGACCTGTCGCAGCATTCTGAAAGCGGGCGCCATTGCGGCTCTGCGTCACAGTCAAAAGTGTCCGGAGGAAACAAGCAGCTGCACTGACGGAACCCTAACCATAACCCGCACAAAATACTTTTATTTTACAACTACAACACACTCACAAATAATGCCTTTTTACTAGTTATAATCTATAACAACATCCGTCAATTAGTACAGTATCCATAGCGCTCCTTTCGTCTGAAATTTATTTCTCACAAATTGGAACCAAATGGAGGCTCATTAAACTCTTTGGAAGCATAAGATGTTGCAGATAATCGGAGAAATTTATTAATTATTAATGCATTATGGTATACAGAAAACAAAATATCTGAACATTGTATTTGCAATGTTACATATTAGTGGAAAATCTGAATAATCATTGAATTTATTGACTCGCAGACCAAGAACATTAATCACTGCAGTAACTGATAATAATACAGATTCACTGAATCTGAGTTTTATTGACTGATTCATACAGGAATATTAACAATAATCACAGTGTGCACACATGATGAACAAAACAAACAACAGCACTAAATGAATCTCCAAATGAAAATCAACATTTACAAAAACTATCTTCTGAAATAAAATCTTTTTCACAGTCCTTCAGAAAGAGTAAGCATTGGTCACATGATCAGGGGTTTCAGTGATGTTGACTCGGGTCTGGACACAGTCTCTCGTGCGGCGCTCGAACCCTGCCATCACGTCCATCAGCAGCTCCTCCTCTGGGAAAACAGACACTTGGTGAAGAACGTCCTTCTTCAGATCCTGCAGGAAACGAGTCTTCAGCTCATTCAGCTCTTTAGCAAGAGCCTTCAGCACGTCTGGAGACGCCTGCGCTTCTGTGAGACACACAGCAGTCCTCATCACACACATCTGACTGAAGAACAGAACAAACTAATACACTACTATTATTTCACCAGCCGTACGAAAGCAGAATCCTGCAGAACGGCACATCATAGTTATTGAACTGAACTGAATCAAGACTGAACTGAATCAGCACTGAACTGAACTGAATCCAGACTGAACTGAATCCACACTGAACTGAATCAAGACTGAACTGAATCCACACTGAATTGAATCAAGACTGAATTGAATCCACACTGAACTGAATCAGCACTGAACTGAACTGAATCCAGACTGAACTGAATCCACACTGAACTGAATCAAGACTGAACTGAATCAGCACTGAACTGAACTGAATCCAGGCTGAACTGAATCCACACTGAACTGAATCAGCACTGAACTGAACTGAATCCACACTGAACTGAATCCACACTGAACTGAATCAAGACTGAACTGAATCCACACTGAATTGAATCAAGACTGAATTGAATCCACACTGAACTGAATCAAGACTGAACTGAATCCACACTGAATTGAATCAAGACTGAACTGAATCCACACTGAACTGAATCAAGACTGAACTGAATCAAGACTGAACTGAATCAAGACTGAACTGAATCAAGACTGAATTGAATCAAGACTGAATTGAATCCACACTGAACTGAATCAAGACTGAACTGAATCCACACTGAACTGAATCAAGACTGAACTGAATTCACACTGAACTGAATCCACACTGAACTGAATCAGCACTGAACTGAACTGAATCCAGACTGAACTGAATCCACACTGAACTGAATCAAGACTGAACTGAATCCACACTGAATTGAATCAAGACTGAATTGAATCCACACTGAACTGAATCAAGACTGAACTGAATCCACACTGAATTGAATCAAGACTGAACTGAATCCACACTGAACTGAATCAAGACTGAACTGAATCCACACTGAATTGAATCAAGACTGAACTGAATCCACACTAAACTGAATCAAGACTGAACTGAATCAAGACTGAACTGAATCCACACTGAACTGAACTGAATCCACACTGAACTGAATCAAGACTGAACTGAATCAAGACTGAACTGAATCAGCACTGAACTGAACTGAATCCAGGCTGAACTGAATCCACACTGAACTGAATCAGCACTGAACTGAACTGAATCCACACTGAACTGAATCAAGACTGAACTGAATCCACACTGAATTGAATCAAGACTGAACTGAATCCACACTAAACTGAATCAAGACTGAACTGAATCAAGACTGAACTGAATCCACACTGAACTGAACTGAATCCACACTGAACTGAATCAAGACTGAACTGAATCAAGACTGAACTGAATCAGCACTGAACTGAACTGAATCCAGGCTGAACTGAATCCACACTGAACTGAATCAGCACTGAACTGAACTGAATCCACACTGAACTGAATCAAGACTGAACTGAATCCACACTGAATTGAATCAAGACTGAATTGAATCCACACTGAACTGAATCAAGACTGAACTGAATCCACACTGAATTGAATCAAGACTGAACTGAATCCACACTGAACTGAATCAAGACTGAACTGAATCAAGACTGAACTGAATCAAGACTGAATTGAATCCACACTGAACTGAATCAAGACTGAACTGAATCCACACTGAACTGAATCAAGACTGAACTGAATCCACACTGAACTGAATCAAGACTGAACTGAATTCACACTGAACTGAATCAAGACTGAACTGAATCAAGACTGAACTGAATCCACACTGAATTGAATCAAGACTGAATTGAATCCACACTGAACTGAATCCAGACTGAACTGAATCCACACTGAACTGAACTGAATCCAGACTGAACTGAATCCACACTGAACTGAATCAAGACTGAACTGAATCAAGACTGAACTGAATCCACACTGAATTGAATCAAGACTGAATTGAATCCACACTGAACTGAATCAAGACTGAACTGAATCCACACTGAATTGAATCAAAACTGAACTGAATCCACACTGAACTGAATCAAGACTGAACTGAATCAAGACTGAACTGAATCAAGACTGAACTGAATCAAGACTGAATTGAATCCACACTGAACTGAATCAGCACTGAACTGAACTGAATCCAGACTGAACTGAATCCACACTGAACTGAATCAAGACTGAACTGAATCCACACTGAATTGAATCAAGACTGAATTGAATCCACACTGAACTGAATCAAGACTGAACTGAATCCACACTGAATTGAATCAAGACTGAACTGAATCCACACTGAACTGAATCAAGACTGAACTGAATCCAGACTGAACTGAATCCACACTGAACTGAATCAAGACTGAACTGAATCCACACTGAATTGAATCAAGACTGAATTGAATCCACACTGAACTGAATCAAGACTGAACTGAATCCACACTGAATTGAATCAAGACTGAACTGAATCCACACTGAACTGAATCAAGACTGAACTGAATCCACACTGAACTGAATCCACACTGAACTGAATCAAGACTGAACTGAATCCACACTGAACTGAATCCACACTGAACTGAATCCACACTGAACTGAATCCACACTGAATTGAATCAAGACTGAATTGAATCCACACTGAACTGAATCAAGACTGAACTGAATCCACACTGAACTGAATCAAGACTGAACTGAATCAAGACTGAACTGAATCCACACTGAACTGAATCAAGACTGAACTGAATCCACACTGAACTGAATCCACACTGAATTGAATCCACACTGAACTGAATCCACACTGAACACTGACTCTAATGTCTCCTGTTAAGCTGCTTTACAGCAGAATCTGAATCAGTGTGCATCACTGATAGAAACAGTCTGTACTGTATAAAGTGTGACGCACCGCGAGCCGAAGCCACGGCCTGAGAAACCAGACGTCTGCAGGTCTGATCGGCCTGATGAAGAACGCTGGACGCACAGATCTGACGGTCTGCCTCCTGAAACACAGATGAAGATGAAGGTTTACAATCATCATTATCCCTCACTTTGATGGACTTTGAGTTTAATTGATCATGAATGATCTGAACGATCATGTGACCGCAGCCGTGTCTGAATCGGCTCATTACACTCATGTGACCTTCACTTTGAATGAACGAAGCTTGAGTGCTTCAGACCTTCTGCTGCGACTCGTCCTGGACGGGCCTCAATGGGTTCTCCAGCGCCGACGCCAACAAGTCCATCAGCTTCTGCCTTAGAGAGAGAGAAACAGGAATGAATTAAGCAGAAGAATCATCATCTGAGAGGCAATAAAACACAGATATCACTGTGTCTGTATATCACTGTACAAATATCACGGCCTGTGGATTTAAAGTCACCATGAATTCGGAATGGACACCTTGATTTTTACGTAACATTTCAGTGTTTATTCTAAATGATTCATCACAATCGGTCATTATCTTCTCCTCCCTCTTGCAGCATCTCTTCTCTTCTCTGATGTCAAGGGCGGGGCAACCTGTCACTCACATGAGATCCACCAATAGCAAACCAAAACCATCCAATCAATTCCCCACAGACAAAATCAAGCCCCGCCCTACATTTGTTCTTGTTTGAGAAGCGTTTCACTCGTATATACGGCACAATAGAGGAGAAAAGACCAGCGCAACTTCCGTCTCATGCTGACTTTAAACACACTCTGTGACTCTGGAGTTTGACCTACAGGTCTGCGATGCGGTCAGTGCCGTCCAGCGTCAGGCTCTGCTGCTCCCAGCGGTTTCTGCTGGGGTTTGGAGGCTCCATTCGCTCACAGACGTGGAGCAGCACTTCATCAGGAATGCTCTGCGATCTCTGCTGGTTCCTCTGGAGACACACGTGCAGCGGACAGCGCAGGAACACCTGACAGAAACCCACACCGTCTGTCCAACAAACACCAGCAGAACACGTCACTTACACTCTTCAGCTCCGGTCTCAGAAACACAAGAACTGCACGTACACTTTCTGGCCAGCTGGTGGATCTGGTATCTCATGCTCTGGTAGTAGAAGTTGTCGTCCAGCAGCAGGACGAGCGGCTGCGAGTGTGTGTGTGTGTGAGAGACGCTCTGCTGCTGCAGCATCTGCTCGAAGCGCCTCCAGACGTCATCATCACTGTCTGAGAGTGTGTGAGTCTGATCCGAGAGTGTGTGAGTCTGATCCGAGAGTGTGTGAGTCTGATCTGAGAGTGTGTGAGTCTGATCCGAGAGTGTGTGAGTCTGATCCGAGAGTGTGTGAGTCTGATCTGAGAGTGTGTGAGTCTGATCTGAGAGTGTGTGAGTCTGATCTGAGAGTGTGTGAGTCTGATCCGAGAGTGTGTGAGTCTGATCCGAGAGTGTGTGAGTCTGATCCGAGACTGTGTGAGTCTGATCCGAGACTGTGTGAGTCTGATCCGAGAGTGTGTGAGTCTGACGCAGGAATCTCTCCAGACACATCAGAACCGTCTTCCTGTGCTGCTTCCATTCAGTCTGGAAAACAAAACAACACACACACACACACACACACGAGTCAGAGCAAAAGAGGTTCAGACAGAACAGAAAAAAACAATGTTAAATGTTGATCAACATTTCTCAACACTTCTTGTCAAATGAGACATGAGCGAATTGTAAATGTCAAATCAAATGAAAACAGTTCAGCTCCTAAAACCGTGTCTAGTTTGTTTGCGTTCCTTTGATTGCAGTTTCTGAACACAAGAACACGACCTGTGAGAACAAACCCTAATAACGTGATTCAGGGAGTGTTTTATGACTGATGCAGTCAAAGATTCACCTCATGCTATTGACATGAACAACAGAGCAAGAGTTCATAAACACTGACACTCGTGCAAACAGAGACGGATGGTGATCACTGGCTGTCAAATTCAGTAACGTTCACACACACACACACACACACACACATATATATATATACACACTCACACTCACTCTCACTCTCACACACACACACACACACACATATATATATATATATATATATATATATATATATATATATATATATACTCACACTCACACACACACACTCACACTCACACACATATATATATATATATATATATACTCACACTCACACTCACACACACACACTCACACTCACACACATATATATATATATATATATATATATACTCACACTCACACTCACACACACACACTCACACTCACACTCACACACATATATATATATATATATATATATATATACTCACACTCACACTCACACACACACACACACCATAATAACGTGTTTTATCATAACATGACAGATTAACCTCTTGCCAGTCGCGCGCAGGGATCAGTTCGTCATAGGTCACGAGCAGCGTCCTCCAGCCGAGTGCGTGCGCGTGACCCCGCAGCTCCCGCGCCAGACGGGATTTCCCCGCAGCCGGTAAACCGCACAGAACGCAAAGACACGCAGGTGCGGGAGACATCGGAGAATAACAGACAGACACTGAGCAGGCGCAGAGAGTTTAGCTGATCACGTGGTTCTGGTCAGAACAACCCATACGCACATGTGCGCGCAGACCCCGCCCACTCGCAGAACATCGGCCGCTCATTGGTCACTGGCGCTAAACGTCAAGGAAGTCAGATTCGTGCACTTCAATATCTGCATCGAATCCGTCCACGAACTTTAAACTGCAGTAAAATCGGACTGTTGTTGTGAATTAAAAAGTCATCAGTGAATTATATCGTTGTTTATTGATCTTTATTACTCAGATTAAGCGTGTTAATGTGACAGATGTCAGACTGTGAGAAGCGCCGAAAGCTGCAGGAGTCTGAATCTCTCCATCCCGAGAGGTGAAAGTTCACAAACCTTCAGAACAAACGGAACGAATCTGAGGCGATTAACAGCTGAACTTATCATTTATAATATGACTTTGTTAAACAGGTCTGAAGATGCAGAAAACCGAAGTAAAGTCCTTCATCCTGAAGGTTCATCGAAACCCCAAAGGAAGAGACCGATGCCGGGCAAGAGCAGTCAGAACTCTCTGGATCTCTGGCTGCAGAAGAAGTCCAGTGTGACCCGGGCGAGTCCCGCCAGAACTGACCTCTCCATCTCATCTGAGGAAAGGCCGTCGACCACAGAGCGAGAGACCGAACCCAGACGAACCGGTTCTGTTCTGGTGTCGGGAGATCCGGACACGAACACTTTGGAGAGTAGAAAAAGTTTCAGGAAAGTTTAGTTTTTATATTTTGATATTTCTGTATCCGCGGGAACTATTGAATGATTCTGACCCAAACATAAACATCCATGACATTTCATCACGTGTTCAGCTTCTGCCTGTAATAATGATCTGCTCTGAAACGGAAAGTGAAAGTGAAGTGAGTGAATGTGAGTTCGGACAGTTCGAGTGAATGGACGGGATTCAGTCATCCGGGTCGAACCTCCTTCATGTGTCTGTCGCAGTTTTCCTCGTCTTGTGTCCGTTTGGACTCCTGAGAGCCGCTGCGGTCAGTAATGATCTGTAATGTTGGGTTCAGTTTGATGTTGTCTTCATGAACTCGTTGGTTTAGTTCTGAACTAGTCCAGAATGACGTGCTGATGTTGTTGTAGAACCTGACAGAACTCTATAGGATGATGAAGGTGTGGAGGATCAGATACAGCCTGAGGAACTGCTCGATTCTCAGATGTTTCCGCAGATTCGCGTGAGTTTGACAGTAAAGCTGCTGAAACACGTGACAGCTGAAGAGCCAATCAGAAACAATCTCTGTGTGTCAGCCATCAAAGTGATGGAGGCTAAAACAGCTCAATCTAGCCTAAGGTGTTCTGCAGGTCTTATCTGGTTAATTCCCATTCAGAACCAGATTTGATCAGGTGTCCTTTAGAACCTTCACTATTGGACTGAATCAGTGTTTCTGATGAAGATCATCAAGATCCTCCTTTCTATTAAACATCTGATTGGGCTTTTAAAGTTTTTATTTAGTAAGCTCTCTTAAGGACTTGTTTAGTAAAATATTCCAGAAAAAAAGAATCTTTATCATGAAAATGTACAAGGTTTTTTTTGGCTCTTGCCTTGTAAACGCTTCTCCTCTACTCTGGTGAAGCTCCGCTGGTAACTTACAGCACCTCTGCAGTCACGTGTGATTTGCTCTTCATCCATGAACTCATTACAGGGCTGCAGCAGTGGCTGATGGGAAGGCGCTCAGCAGTGATGTGACAGGGCTGGGTGTTCCTGTCGCTGATCTGAGGAGGGCGCCGGTGTGCAGCGGCCCGTTACCTGCCCTCAGACCCACCGATGGGCACACGGTCATGATCAGGGTGAGTTTACGAGAAGTGAAGCGCTCCTATTATGGGTTTTTGAAAATGACCTCTCGTGTGGTGTGAAACAGCTCTTAGTGAAGGAAAACATCCTGCAAAGTTTTAAATCTGAAAGTGCACCGTATATAAAGTTTTTGCCTCTCAAAACTTAGTGGACTCTGAGTCAATTAAACGAGTCGTTTATATAACGAATCCCATGACGTTTCGTTGTGATGTCACAATGAGACATTAGCATATTGCCCGCCCTCTTATTGCGCGCACAAACGTCAGGGAAAATTCATTTTTCTACAGTACCACAGCAGTGCAATCTTTTGTGTTCCCGTCATTCACTGACGACTGCTTCTCAAACCTCGGGAGTTTAACGCAGGATTCACAGAACGCTTAAAATATGGATCAATGGTTTGGTGAACAGCTGTTCACCGCTGGCAAAAATATATTGTGTTTATTACTCAGGATTCAGGAACTGATGCACTGCATTTTGCAAATGAAAAGATATGCAACATTTCAGCAAATGAAACAAAGTAAAAACAACTAAAGAAAAAGTAGAAATGATCTGCCTGTGAATGTAAGTAAGCTGAGGAATGTGGAACAGGAAGCAGTTGTGCGCTTATGATATTAGCTGCAAAATAAATTATATCTAAATATTATTATTATTATTACTACTACAATTTCTTCATTCATTAGTGTTTCTTTCAGGTTTAAAGGTCTGTATTTGTTTTACAGACTGACCTATTGGATCCTGGGAAGGTTCCAGTGCCGTATCCCTCTCCTGAGAGACGGAGCGACTGCTGGGACGATTGGCACGTGAAAATGCCCTGCTCCGAACAAAACCTGTTCCCCGCGGACCGTACGGTCAGAGAAACACACACAGCGGTTGAAGAGGGACGTGTTACTGTAATCGGCTTCATTACTTGAATCGTGATGTTGTTTGTTTGAATATTCCCAGACTCTCCAGAGCCGATGGGATTTGATTCATCAAGCCCTGAGCGTCCCGTTGAAGTCTTCTCATGATGTGAAGGTGATTTCGCTGCTCTCTTCTCTGAAATTACATTCTGTGTCAGTGTGTGTGAACATCATTAGCTGTAACTGAGACACATGGACCTGCAGAAACGAACTAAATATGACACGACGTCCTTCATTCGGAAGAATGATTCATACACTTATATTTAAATTTTAAAGACAGTTTTAATTTTAAAGACCCAAACAAAAAAAATCAGTATGCACTGTAATTCACATTATAGTGACTTGTTCTCATTAAGATAAAGAGCGAAATAAACTGAAGTAAATGTGTTGTATTTTTCTGGTTTTGTCCAGCTGAGGGCAGCAGAACTCAGCGAATGATGAACACAAACTCACTGCAAATAAAAGTGATGCTGCTTTTGACCTTTATTTCAACAATTTAACTTTTTTTAATGTGTTTCACTCTAGGATGCTATATTGAAATATAATGCAGGTCAAGCGAAGGCGTGGAACTTCTCAGCTCTGCATTCATACTGTAAGGTAAGAGACACGAGTGTGTTAAACACACACACACACACACACACACACTCTCACACACACACACACACACACACACACACACACACACACACACACACACACACACACACACTCTCTCTCACACACATACACACAAGGAAAGTCAAATCTAGTCTAAACCATAAGATCCTCACCTGCCGGCAGGTTGAAGTCCTTCAGGAATGACGTAGAAGACTACCTTGTGGTTGTTCTTTGTCGAGGCTCAGTTTGTAGTAAAGACTCACGGAAGGCAAACGCAACAATAAAATTGATTACAATAAAAAGCAGTTAATGCAAAATAAAACAAAATAAAACTTGAATCAGCTTAAGCTAAAAAGCTCTATATCCTAGCTTTACCCAGCAATATTGGAGATGCTGTTAAGCGCCCCTCGTTAGAGTATCAGGTGTCCTTCTACGCTTAATGCAGGCAGCATCTGAGGAGGCCTTTTACTCCTCAGACTCTTATACTAATTTTTGGGACATTCCAACTTCATATTACTCGTCAGTTGATCAATGTCTATGATCCAATCTTCCTGCTGTTGGTGTATCAGTCTCTGTATCTCTTGCTTACTAAGCCAGATGTCCTTCCTTTGTCGCCTTCGCAGTTGTCTTCTTCTAGCACTCTTCCTCTCTCCGAAGTTTTCGCTGGCTCACCTCCGCTTTAGGTTGCAACATGCTCTCTTCATCCTTATTTGTTAACTTTTGTGGTTGGTTACAATCATCAAACTCAAAAACCAGCATGACTAAGTGTCAAAACTGTTGCTTAGTCATATTATCTTATAACAAACAAAGGAAGTGTTGCAGTTCCTTAATTTCATAATCACTCAAGCAATCAAGCATATATGGCCTTAACTTAAAAACACACACACAGACGCACGCACGCACGCACGCACGCACGCACGCACGCACGCACGCACACACACACACACACACACACACACACACACACACACACACACACACTCAAGTGTTCCCTGTTAACGAAGCACTACATCCTAATTAAGCTCATTTTGGGTTATTGGTGACGTTCGTTACACATGCGGCTCATCTTCAGTCATGTGACTCTCCCGCCTCTGAACCACTGGTGTCACTAAACATGAGCATCTCATTATTGATTTGATGTTATTTATGGTACAAGTTGTCATAAAACACTTTGTTTTCCTTTGAATTGTTACGACCCATCAATCAATACTTTTAATTAATTAACCCGGAGAGCCAATGCAGAAATATTGCAGAGAAATCAATAAGAACGAGGAACAGGAAGTTCAGATGTGGCTTGGTGATTGTCGCACATGCAGGTTTCTGCTTTATTAGAACTCTTTAATCTTACGAACCACTCGTGGACTTAATCTGTCGTTCCGTTATGGATGTAATGAAGGAATATAATAGACAATGTGCTTTAATCATTATCATAAGCATACATCAGATTGCCATGCGGCCTTTATTCTGACTCGGTTTGGCATGGAAATGTGATTTAGAAAAGAACTTGCATTAACTTCCTGTCAGTAATAGTCTGTGTTCATGTTTTCCAGCATTTTTAGTTTCCTTTTAAGCATGAAGAGTGAGAAGAATCACATCCAAACTCTCTGCCGTTATGAATCTTTATGAAGTGTTGCGATCTTACTGCCATTTCACAAATTCACTCCCTGGATTTTTACATCTAACTGGTTCATTGGCTGGAGATTCTAAAGCGCAGATATTACTGATAATAACTCGTTTAAATTAAGCCAATTACTTCTTAACATATTTTTAATGATTTTATTTTCCAAAGGTCCACTTTTTTTAATTGACAGTTGAACTGAAGCAGTAATTTGTCTTCAGGATCGTTTTCCACCCTCTCTCTGACCTTTAGAAATAAATGAAATGCTCAGGAATACTGGAGTCTGTTCCTCTTCCTCCTGATCACTCCGGAGTGTCATTCACATGTAAATGTGGGCGGTCATATGCTAATGAGCTCATGATGTCAGTGTTGTGATGATCGTTTCAGTAAATTAGAGGCAGTTCTCAGAGTACAATGAACTTTATCTCAAATCAAAATATTCTTCATCTTTTTCCTGACGCGTGGCCCTTCAAGAGAAGAAGATCTTCAGACGTCAAAGGAGCGCAGCATCCGCTGTCAGAGTCTGTGATAAATATCACGCTGCTTTATTTTTATGTTTGTTGTTGTGCAGAGAAGCTGATGGACAGTAAACGGGTTATTTCTCTTTTCACCGGTTAACCCTAACCTTTACCTGCCAAACTGAAGTCAACGTCAGCAGCAGTTTAACGATGTTCGTTTCTTTACTGAGATGTTTCATGAAAGCGAGTGTTAGATTGTGAAGCTGTACGTGATGTGTTTTGATTGACAGCTTCAGTTTGACGGACTGGAGGAGGCCGTGTGTGTTTGATTGACAGCGTCTGATTTTTTTGTTTTCTTGCCGTTACTCTCTGAATCAGACGCGCCTGACAGCATGTTAATTTCTGCAGCGTTATGATGTGATATTAACAGAATAAATGAACGAAGCGCTGAAGGAGCTGCCGTGCCGTCAGATGTTGTGTGTTTTCTGGTATTATGTTGATTTGTTCACTGTCCTGTCAGAAAGTCTCAGCTGGCTGCCGTCCTGCTCGCGTCCGTCTCTGGTTTTATGATCTGTTATTTATGGCCTTCCTCGGCTCTTTCTTTTCGGGGTTGTCGCTACAAATTTTTCCTGAGCTAAATGGCGGTCAGAGCTGGGCTTGTTTGAGGACGGCCGGTCCTCATCTGCATTTGTTCCAGGACGTGTTTTAATCAGATGAGAGACCTGATGAAATTGCCCCTTAGATTGATCGCTCTGACATGCCTGCCATCGTAAACAAGAGCGGAGTAGCTATCATCTGTGATAGACTGACGCTGTGTGTGTGTGTGTGTGTGTGTGTCAGTGCACATGTCGTAAATTGCTGATTGGGGCCTTCTGTGTGTGTAGAGAGATGGAGCCGGTGTGATTTTACGGGTGTTTGTTTTCCTGGTGCGTGATGGTTCGGTCGGACAGCTCTGAAGAGCGCCTGCATTTCTTCTGCTCGTTAGTGTCAAACTGTAAAAGCTCTGAAGGTCCGTCTTGACGAAATGAATTTCAGCTTGTCATGGTTTGTCTGTAAATTAGAATAAAAATGCAGATGGAGGATGTAGCTGCGTGTGTTTGCGTCTACAGAGCAGGAAAAATCTGCCTCTGATCCGAAATGAAATCATTTTCTGTCTCTTGATTGACCACCAGTTGGAGTTTTATCAGCGTTTTTCTTTGCTTATGTTTGGCTCTCTGGTGGTCGTGGAACATGAACTAGAACTGACAAAACACAAGACGGCAACAGGTCTGATCTCCCTCTTCACAGACGCACAAGCGCACAGTAACCGAGTGTTCAAGCTCTGCTAAGATGTCTGATTATTGATTGTAATTGTTTGTCTCACATGATCTTATACCTACACTAGACCATGAAATGAATCTTAATTCGGTCTTTTGCACTTGCTTTCATTTGTGTGGCAAGAGGCTTTCGTTGAGAGGAGAGATGTGCATGTAATCTGTGAGTGTTTTACAGTATAAGAGAGGCATCACGTTTTCTTCACTAGCTCAACAGAAAGTCTACCAGATGATCCCAGACCGTCCAACTCTCTCTCTCTGTGTTTCTAGGGTCTGCAGGAATCTGAAGCGGAGCAGATGTTTGGAGAGCTGCTTCCAGCCATGGCACAGCTGGCACTGAGAGCGCCGAGCCTCTTCACACAGGTACGAGAACCTCCGTGACTCAACACGTCACATCTGACACAGACCGGAAATTGTTGCACACGTGTAAACACAAAAATCTGCACAAGATCTGAATGTTTTCATATCTGTTCTGGTCCACTTTCAAATGTAGTTTTAAATCAGATGCATATCGAGCACTCATTGATTGACCTAGTCTCCGCCCACAATCCTCCACCAATGAGAACACTCCAGCGCTCAGCAAGTGTTCAACAAGTGATTAAACTAAAGGTTGGACTCGATAGTGTTCCTACTTAGCAAAGATCCAGTGATCCCAGGATTTATTTGACATTGTGTTTCCTGACATTTATATGTGCCTGATTTCAATGCTGGGGAAGTAAGCAAATTTCCCTGTGAATGCTTTATATAAATACAATATAGACATGTCTAAATCCGGGTGATCACTGGAGTCCAGTTGTTCCTATGAATTGCAGCGGTCCACTTGCTTCTCTTTTCTGTAGCTTTCGGCAGTCTGTAAAATGCATTCTTCAGATTTCTTGTCAAATCTATTTGTACTGTCAATCGCAAAGCTTTATCCCGTTTCGGAGGTGTTTTGTGTGTTTTCGCTGCGTTCACTCAGTCGGCCGACGGTGACGTCACAGGCATTCCCTCTATAGCTGAGCTGAATGCAGAGTATCTACATCTCTACACGCTCCAGTTTAACCAAGTCATACAGAGATACTGTATCTTCTTCAAGCTGATAATTAATAACTATGCATCACTTATTGCACTTGAGTATCAGAAGTAACAGTACTGCTCTATTAGGACTGGTGTTTATTTAATTTCCATTGTTATGCTCCATCCTCCTGTTCCTAAACACTGTATAATGTGAAAATATCCCTGATGCGGGAAATCAGATCAGGAGAGCAGTATAAAGCAATCGCTCGTCCAGTACAGGCTTCCATACTAACACTAGCTCACAGTACACAAACCTCAGCTTGATACAGTTTCTCTGTACCTGTACATTTGCATTGCTGTGCCCCTTTGTTTATAAAGTCACTTTGAGTTCCCACATGTGTCTTTTGCTCTGTCTGTCCGTAGCCGATCCCGTTGCTGAGGACGCAGCGCTGTCGCTCCATCACGCTGTCGCAGGAGCAGGTGTCGAGTCTGCTGGCGAACGCCTTCTTCTGCACATTCCCTCGACGCAGCTCTCGCAGGACGGACTCCAGCAGCTATCCTGACATCAACTTCAACAGGTAGTGGAAATTACTAATGACATCTCTACTGAATCCCCACTAGCCGAGCGACTGAGTGTGACACGGCTGCTTAATAAATAAACAAATAAATACATAGACATGAAATATTTGTTAGAGTGTGAAGTGATGCGAGAGACGTTTAACATGAACCGTTCATGCAGGTTTGTGTCCCTCCAAACGCTCCGCACAGGGACTGTGATTGTGGATATGAATATGAAACATTAGACACGGCCCTTCCATGTGATCTGCTCTGTGTGTTTTGTAGGTTGTTTGAAGGTCCGTCCCCAAAGAAACTGGAGAAACTCAAAACACTTCTGTGCTACTTTGAACGGATCACGTGGCGCAGTGAGTTTGACTTTGCGTGTCACACGCTCTCATTCATTCATGGATCGGTCGACTGATGCCGTTTGTGTTTTGTTCTCCGAGGGCCCACCGGTCTCATCACTTATACCAGACAGTGTCTGCAGCGTCTGCCCTCGTGGGCCAGGTGAGGTCCATCTTCACTCACTCAATAGTGTTTCTTTTCCCACAAGCCAGTAAACGCTCTCGATGTGGTTTTCAGCTCAGAGAAGCAGTTCAGCAAGCTTCACATCAGCTGTGACGGCACCATAGAGGAGCAGGGCTACGGCATGCTGCAGGTGACCAAAACACCGCCGGGTCAGAGGTCACACCAAAATAAGACATCATATTTGCAAGAAAACAAAGACATTTGTTGCATGATTTTCATTACAATTACACACTTTTAACCTCATTATTGTAATCCAGAAAATAAATATTCTCATTTTTAATGCAGTTTTTCTTTTTATATATAATTCTCTTTTTTTCTGAGCGGTGATTCTTATTTCTGAGATTCTGAGCTTCTCAAACTGACTGAGAAACCGGATTCATTTTTACATCCCCTTCACCCCCTTTAAAGGGTTAGTTCACCCAAAAATGAAAATGATGTCATTAATGACTCACCCTCATGTCGTTCCACACCCGTAAGACCTTCGCTAATCATCGGAACACAGTTTGAGATATTTTAGATTTAGTCCGAGAGCTTTCTGTCCCTCCATTGAAAGTGTTTGTACAGTCCTTTCCATTGAATTGATTCCATTCAAAAGTGCATTACCAACGCCGACAGATGAAAGGATTCAATGGAATCAATTCAATGGAAAGGATTCCGGAAGAGAAGACAATGCCGAATAAAGTCGTAGTTTTTGTTATTTTTGCACCAAAATGTTTTTTCGATGCTTCAACAAATTCTAACTAACCCACTGATGTCACATGGACTACTTTGATGATGTTTTTATTACCTTTCTGGACATGGACAGTATACCGTACAAACACTTTCAATGGAGGGACAGAAAGCTCTCGGACTAAATCTAAAATATCTCAAACTGTGTTCCGATGATTAGCGAAGGTCTTACGGTGTGGAACGACATGAGGGTGAGTCATTAATGACATCATTTTCATTTTTGGGTGAACTAACCCTTTAAGTTGTCATGGTGACAGTAATGCATCACTCTGTGTGTGTGAGACTGTTTTATATTGGTGTGTGTGTGTGTGTTTTCTGCAGGTGGACTTTGCCAACAGGTTCGTTGGGGGAGGAGTGACCGGTTCTGGTCTGGTTCAGGAGGAAATCCGTTTCCTGATCAACCCGGAGCTCATCGCCGCTCGCCTCTTCACTGAAGCGCTGGAGGACAACGAGTGTCTGATCATCACAGGTAGAACAAACACACAAGGACACGCTGAGACTCCTGTGGCGTTTGTGTTCAGACTGTAATCAGCACTCGAACCCTCAGACCTGCTGAGCGCAAGGACAGAACTCTCAATCACGCGTCTCTCTGATTGCTGTCTGTCACTGACTGCGCTCGCACGCACTGCTGAAGATGTGAAAATGACGTTCACGTTTATATGCGCTGCTTTCCTGGCAGAACCTCAGGTGCACTAAAGCGTTTCCTCGTAATCCCTTAAATGGTTTCAGATGTTCCAGAATGCTGCTTTCAGCAAAAATCCTTAATTTCTTAAGTGCATGTAAAGGTAGTCAGTGTCCTCTGATGTTTGTGTTAGTAATGATCAGGATTTTATTTATTTTTTCAATTTACATGTAGTTTGAAAGAGTTACTGTTGTTTGGTTCTGTAACCAGTTGGAATGGAACTGTGATGAATGATTCCAGGAAAATTGGCTGATATTCCAAAGAATTTCTGCATGAAATGATTTAAATCTATCAAATAATGCATTGACATTTTGACTTCATGCGAACACAATTTATTTTCTTAGAATGATCCATAACTAT
Organism: Megalobrama amblycephala; assembly: GCF_018812025.1. NCBI lineage: Eukaryota > Metazoa > Chordata > Actinopteri > Cypriniformes > Xenocyprididae > Megalobrama > Megalobrama amblycephala. The sequence goes on from NC_063063.1 coordinate 34,317,965, forward strand.
TATTATTTTCTTGTATTTAGCTTCTTTGTTTGTTGATATTTGATGGTTATTTGTTGAGTGAAAACACAGTGGATCACTGCACTGGACAGAAGAGGTTTTTCACAGGCGCATCATTGAAAGAGATCTCATTTTATTCCCACAATTCACCTGCAGTCCACAGATCACTGTGATAACAGCCGCAGGACATCAGTGTGTGTGTGTGTGTGTGTGTGTGTGTGTTTTTGTGACATATCAGGACATGGGTATTACAAGAAGAGGTGATTATGAGGACATTACTCCATGTCTCCACTTTTCAAAAGGCTTATAAATCACACAGAATGAGTTTTTGTGAGAAAGTAAAAGTGTGCACAGTTTCCTGTGATGGTTAGGGTTAGTGTAGGGGGAGAGAAAATACAGTTTGTACAGTATAAAAACCATTACGCCTATGGAATGACCCCACAATTCACAAAAACAAACGTGTGTGTGTGTGTGTGTGTGTGTGTGTGTGTTGCTCCTGCTGTGAAATCTGGGCTCCTCATCAACCCCCCTTCAACACACACACACACATTGAGAGAGAGAGAGAGACATACACACATGAACAGACTAAACCCAGAAACACACTTTAGGGAAGTACAGAAATGTTTAGCAGTGCGAGGCTCGTTTGTGTTCCTGTGTCTCTGTGACCTCAGATGATTCAGCCATCTACAAACACACCAACAGTTTAACTAATAACACTTAATAATCTTCCGTGATGGTACGATACGTTTGATTTCATTACATTACAAACGCAACGGGCCAGTTTCGGCCTCCATGTCGACTGCGACTAGCTAAAGGACTTGGCGTCCTCTTCCTCTGATCAGTATTCTTGGCTCGGCTGCCCGTCATCTCGTCTCCATGGAGTCACCTTCAGGCCCCGCCCCTCCGTCCCGCCACTTACAGCTCTTAACTTTATTACAGTCCGGCAGAATTAATTACGTCTCTAAGAGCCGACTGGAGTCGCTCAGCTAATGCACAGGGCCACGACATCTCCTTTATTAAAGCGTCCCGGCCCCTGCATCTCCTCCGTATCTCTCTCTCTCTCTCTCTCTCTCTCTGCAGCCGTGCCCTAAATCACATTCCCCGCTTGGCTCTTCGACATCGATGAGTAAAATGGATCTTCTTGTTGCTGTACAGAAATTTGCCAAAGTGGCTTTGGCTAATTGAATTGCCTTTGATTGCGGAGCGTCTGCCTGCTGTCAGGGTGGCATTAGTGAGATATGGAAATGAGAGTGACTCACTGATATGAATCTCCAGCCAGGAAACGCACAAATGGCAGGAACGTTTTACCTCTAGGTCACATATGGGTGTGTGAAGGAGACCGGTTCGGTCAGCCATGGCTCGTTGTTTGTAAAGCCAGCTTTGGGTCTCAATCTTCAGAATGTGATTTGAATGGTTTCAATCGCAGGGCCTTCACCGAACAAACGCAGTGTTTGAGACAAAGGCCTGACATTAAGCCTGAGATGATAATGTTCTCCAGGGGCCGATGCTGATTTTAGCCCGGCACAGATGAGATGCGTCCAATGACCTTTAAACTGTTTTCTCCGGCCTGTCAGAGACTCCAGCATCGTTTACTAAAGACAGAAATACAGACGCTACACCAAACAAAGACAGACTCCTCTTCTGAAGGTCACATGAGCAGGAATTCTTCCCAGCAGGAATGTGTTTATCTCATTTCCTTTCCACTAAAGACAATGAACTTATCTGCGGAGGAGCTCGCGGTTCGGCTCTTTACGGCGGATCGATGGCGGGACGGACCCGGTGCTGATGCCAGGATCCTCTGATTGCATTTGCAGAATCTCAGTGGCCTCGGCAGATGATGTTAGGTCTGATCGAATGATCGGAGGCGGGCCGCACCACCGTCACATGATCTGACTGAAACGAGCGTTTCTGTGTTGATCAGAGCGTCATTATAGTGTTCAGCGGCTCTGTCTGTTTTATGACGACTGTTTTCAGACAGGTTTTCCATCTGCCATCATCAGGGAGACACTGTGTGTTTCGCTCTTCAGCACATCCAACTAACAATGACTTACAAAACAACTCTAAAACTGTGTGAAAATTTGTAAATACATTTATTTCTACAGCGCTTTATACAATACAGATAGTTTCAAAGCAGCTTCACAGTAACAAACAGTAAAAGTCAAGTCACCTTTATTTATATAGCGCTTTTTACAATGCAGATTGTGTCAAAGCTGTTTTACATTGATAACTGGTACATTATTTTGGCTCTTAAAGAATAGTGTCAAAGTTCATCAATCCTGAAAGGAACTGTGTTCAAGTATAAAGCAGAGAATAGTGTCGTTATTCAGCTCGAGTATGAGTGTTACTATGTTGTATCAACAGGTACCGAGCAGTTCAGCAGATACTCTGGATACTCCGATACCTACAGATGGGATGGTAACCATGACGACCAGACGCCGAGGTGATGCCGACGCCCATCGGCCGCATGCTGTGAGCGTTTGCTGGGGTTTGTGTCTGTTCACAGAGATGCTGATGTGTCTGTGTCTGCAGGGACGAGTGGCAGCGCAGGGTCACGGAGATCGTCGCCATCGACGCCCTGCATTACAGAAACTTCCTGCAGCAGTTTCACCCCGAAAACATGACGAGAGAACTCAACAAGGTCACAAACATCACACAGTAGATCATTGATCAGATATTCCATATCATCCATGCGACAAAAGATCAAATCACTGCCGGAATAACTCTCGAATAGGGCTGAACTCACCAAATCATCCTGTAATCGTGTGATGGAGACTCTGGTTTAGTTCCTGCATTATTAATGTGAGCGGATGAACAGGAGGGCGTCTGTTTCTGCTCTTTGATGTTGCGCTTTGATCATCTGCACTTCGGTGATGCATCGCTCGCTTTACTGGAAACTTTAATTGCCGTTTAATTTCAAACCTAATTAATGATGAATTCATATTTGTATTGTTCTGTACAACAGACTAAATAAGCATTACTGATTGATTGTAGAGCTGTCAGGGTCGTCCATTAAGTCTAAATGGTGAATGAATCTGCTGCAGAGACGCTCAATATCACTGATACACGAGGGACGAATGATGATACACATACTTATAAATACAGTGAAGAGATTACTGCTCACTGTATAAATCAGCTCCTGTTCTGCTGTAGTCAGGTCAACAGGTCAAGGGTGAGGTTCAGTGATGGGTTAGTCAGTATGATCTCTCTGTCCCATCAGGCCTACTGCGGTTTCACTCGTCCGGGAGTCCAGATGGAGAATCTGTCCGCCGTGGCGACGGGTAACTGGGGCTGCGGAGCGTTCGGTGGAGACACGCGTCTGAAAGGTTGGTCGCGACCGGCAGAGCCTAAAATGAAAAGTTATACATTACCATCCAAAATGCCACAGGTTATTGGGAACAAACGAACTCTCTCATTTACTTAAAGAGCAGCATCTGTCTCCTCTACTGATCCTTGCAGTTTCTCATTTGAGTAGATCTTCACACAGTTTCCTCAAACTGATAATGGAAGGAGAAAGAGGGATGAAGAGTGTTTGTGCTAATAGTCGTCTTCTTAATATGTGTGTGTGTGTGTGTGTGTGTGTGTGTGTAGCTGTGCTGCAGATGATGGCGGCAGCAGAAGCGGAGCGTGATTTGATGTACTTCACGTTTGGGGACACCGAGCTGGTCACAGACGTCCACCGCATTCACACACTGATCACACGCAATCACGCCAGCGTAGGTGAGTCACGCCTGAGGTCACGTGTGCATCTGATGCAGTACATGACGTTAGTGCAGGATTTCCATCGGTCATTGTTTGTCCTCTGTCGTGCAGGATCAGTGTTCAGCATGTTGCTGCAATACTATGAGCGTGTGATCAAGGAAACTTCAAGAGCTAAACCTCAGAAAACACTTTACAGCTTCCTCTCTGAGCACCTCTGACCCCTGACACCAGCTGCTCTGATTCCTGCATTGTTTTCTGTACCTCAGACCTCACTGTATGAGCTTCAATAAATATGTTTTAATTGTTTGTCAGCTGTTTGTTGTCCTTCCTCGTGTGCGGGTCCAGAGCAGATGAAAGCAGCCGGACCCGCTGGGTTCGTATCGACTGTGCCGCTCGGTGGCAGAACCGCCACGTGAACCGAGTCTTTGTAGCGTACGGATTTCAAACGCGCATCTGCGCTCGGTGTGTGTCGGGGGTTTGTCTCTCTTCTGCTCCCTGAATGAGTTTGACCTTTGAAGCTCATACAGTCAGCATGAAACACGCATGAACCTCAACCAGTCTCACAGATGAATTAAATCGTTACCAACCTAAGAGTCTTTTTAAAATAGAAAATCGTCTGTCTGATAATACTCAAGATTTAATGTTGAGTTTGTTTGATTTACATCTCAGTCTTTCTACGGCGTATGACGCAGATCTTTTGCAGTAAATCACGCAGTGGAAGCTTTGACACTTGCTGAAGGATCCTGCCGTTTCTCCAGCTCTGGGAATTAGCGGCTCATTGAGTGTGTTCAGTGTTCAGAGAGATGAGATGAGAGTGATAAACTGTGTCCCGTGACCCTGTGTAAAAGTATTTAGTTTTACATCTGTGCTGCATTAGAAAGTCTGTATAAACGCATTCGATGCAGCCTTCATGCCATCTTTGTATCAGTCATGCTCCCAAAATTAGGTTCTGCAAAAGAATTAAACTTAAACACAATGAAATGAGTGGTGCAGATTTAACCACAGTCTTCTGTAATGTTTTGTTCTGCATGTGCTTTTTCATTAAACAAAATATCATAAATATTCCCAATATGAATGTTTGTAATGAATCAATGAATCAAAATCACACAGTAATTCCAGATTTACAAAATAAACTTGGGCCTCATCTTCAGAAAGACTCGCATACACACAGAGATTTAGAAATAGTCACAATCGGAGATGTATTGAAATCTGGCAATTATTATTAAACCCAGCGACAGACACTCTGTGAGATATCAAGATCTGTGAATGAGTCTGAGACTCTCAGAAGAGGATAAACTAGTTCAGTTCTCTTCACACTGTATTTCTGGATTGTGAAAAACATTATTCAAATAAAAGCAGCTTTAATGAAAATACGGTCCGGTTAATAACTGAAGTGCATGTGAACAGAAGAGCAGTGACAGAGAATGGATTTACAGAAGAGTAGTGACACCGCATGTATTTACAGAAGAGGAGTGACACTGTATTTACAGAAGAGGAGTGACAAAGAATGGATTTACAGAAGAGAAGTGACACTGTATTTACAGAAGAGGAGTGACACTGTATTTACAGAAGAGCAGTGACACCGCATGTATTTACAGAAGAGCAGTGACACCGCATGTATTTACAGAAGAGCAGTGACACCGCATGTATTTACAGAAGAGGAGTGACACTGTATTTACAGAAGAGGAGTGACAGAGAATGTATTTACAGAAGAGGAGTGACACCGCATGTATTTACAGAAGAGGAGTGACACTGTATTTACAGAAGAGGAGTGACAAAGAATGGATTTACAGAAGAGAAGTGACACTGTATTTACAGAAGAGGAGTGACACTGTATTTACAGAAGAGGAGTGACAAAGAATGGATTTACAGAAGAGAAGTGACACTGTATTTACAGAAGAGGAGTGACAGAGAATGTATTTACAGAAGAGGAGTGACACTGTATTTACAGAAGAGGAGTGACAAAGAATGGATTTACAGAAGAGAAGTGACACTGTATTTACAGAAGAGGAGTGACACTGTATTTACAGAAGAGAAGTGACACTGTATTTACAGAAGAGGAGTGACACTGTATTTACAGAAGAGGAGTGACACTGTATTTACAGAAGAGGAGTGACAGAGAATGTATTTACAGAAGAGGAGTGACACCGCATGTATTTACAGAAGAGGAGTGACACTGTATTTACAGAAGAGGAGTGACAAAGAATGGATTTACAGAAGAGAAGTGACACTGTATTTACAGAAGAGAAGTGACACTGTATTTACAGAAGAGGAGTGACACTGTATTTACAGAAGAGGAGTGACACCGCATGTATTTACAGAAGAGGAGTGACACTGTATTTACAGAAGAGCAGTGACAAAGAATGGATTTACAGAAGAGAAGTGACACTGTATTTACAGAAGAGGAGTGACAGAGAATGTATTTACAGAAGAGGAGTGACACTGTATTTACAGAAGAGGAGTGACAAAGAATGGATTTACAGAAGAGAAGTGACACTGTATTTACAGAAGAGGAGTGACACTGTATTTACAGAAGAGGAGTGACAGAGAATGTATTTACAGAAGAGGAGTGACACTGTATTTACAGAAGAGGAGTGACAAAGAATGGATTTACAGAAGAGAAGTGACACTGTATTTACAGAAGAGAAGTGACACCGCATGTATTTACAGAAGAGAAGTGACACCGCATGTATTTACAGAAGAGGAGTGACACCGCATGTATTTACAGAAGAGGAGTGACACCGCATGTATTTACAGAAGAGGAGTGACAGAGAATGGATTTACAGAAGAGGAGTGACACTGTATTTACAGAAGAGGAGTGACACCGCATGTATTTACAGAAGAGCAGTGACAGAGAATGGATTTACAGAAGAGGAGTGACACTGTATTTACAGAAGAGGAGTGACACCGCATGTATTTACAGAAGAGCAGTGACAGAGAATGGATTTACAGAAGAGAAGTGACACCGCATGTATTTACAGAAGAGGAGTGACACCGCATGTATTTACAGAAGAGGAGTGACACCGCATGTATTTACAGAAGGGGAGTGACACTGTATTTACAGAAGAGGAGTGACAGAGAATGGATTTACAGAAGAGGAGTGACACTGTATTTACAGAAGAGGAGTGACACCGCATGTATTTACAGAAGAGCAGTGACAGAGAATGGATTTACAGAAGAGAAGTGACACCGCATGTATTTACAGAAGAGAAGTGACACTGTATTTACAGAAGAGGAGTGACACTGCATGTATTTACAGAAGAGCAGTGACAGAGAATGGATTTACAGAAGAGGAGTGACACTGTATTTACAGAAGAGGAGTGACACTGTATTTACAGAAGAGGAGTGACAGAGAATGTATTTACAGAAGAGGAGTGACACTGTATTTACAGAAGAGGAGTGACACTGTATTTACAGAAGAGCAGTGACAGAGAATGTATTTACAGAAGAGGAGTGACACTGTATTTACAGAAGAGCAGTGACACTGTATTTACAGAAGAGGAGTGACACTATTTACAGAAGAGCAGTGACACTGTATTTACAGAAGAGGAGTGACACTGTATTTACAGAAGAGGAGTGACACAGAATGGATTTACAGAAGAGGAGTGACACTGTATTTACAGAAGAGAAGTGACACCGCATGTATTTACAGAAGAGGAGTGACACTGCATGGATTTACAGAAGAGAAGTGACACCGCATGTATTTACAGAAGAGAAGTGACACCGCATGTATTTACAGAAGAGGAGTGACACTGCATGGATTTACAGAAGAGAAGTGACACCGCATGTATTTACAGAAGAGGAGTGACACTGTATTTACAGAAGAGGAGTGACACTGTATTTACAGAAGAGGAGTGACACTGTATTTACAGAAGAGGAGTGACACTGCATGTATTTACAGAAGAGCAGTGACAGAGAATGGATTTACAGAAGAGGAGTGACACTGTATTTACAGAAGAGGAGTGACACCGCATGTATTTACAGAAGAGCAGTGACAGAGAATGGATTTACAGAAGAGAAGTGACACCGCATGTATTTACAGAAGAGGAGTGACACTGTATTTACAGAAGAGGAGTGACACTGTATTTACAGAAGAGCAGTGACACAGAATGGATTTACAGAAGAGGAGTGACACTGTATTTACAGAAGAGGAGTGACACCGCATGTATTTACAGAAGAGGAGTGACACTGTATTTACAGAAGAGCAGTGACACAGAATGGATTTACAGAAGAGGAGTGACACTGTATTTACAGAAGAGGAGTGACAGAGAATGGATTTACAGAAGAGGAGTGAGTGACACTGTATTTACAGAAGAGGAGTGACACTGTATTTACAGAAGAGCAGTGACACAGAATGGATTTACAGAAGAGGAGTGACACTGTATTTACAGAAGAGGAGTGACACCGCATGTATTTACAGAAGAGGAGTGACACTGTATTTACAGAAGAGGAGTGACACCGCATGTATTTACAGAAGAGGAGTGACACTGTATTTACAGAAGAGCAGTGACAGAGAATGGATTTACAGAAGAGGAGTGACACTGTATTTACAGAAGAGGAGTGACACTGTATTTACCTGCAGTGTGTTTGTGTTTGTTTCTGGCTTCACCATCTGCTTTATTTCCACACACGTCCATCAGCAGCATCTCCAGAAAAGGGAAAACATGCTTGACTTTCTCTGGCATGGAGTTCAAAGCATCCACGGCAGCTGTTTGTGCGTTTTTGTGGGGATTTGGTCCTTGATCATGTTAAAGATGAGTTTGATTAAATCTGCACACATCTGCTGGGTGAAATGACACATGAAAATGAGACACAGAGGAAGGGTTCTTGTGAGGTGGTGAGTGTAACAGCAATAAAAAAGGCATTGTGGGTAATAGAGATGTGTTGTCAGCCCCCCACCCCTAAACAAGCTGTCAGCCTGACAGAGAAGAGGCCTCACGGCGCTGCTCCCTGACCAGACGTCAGCTCGTGTCTTTATAGAAGAAAAGCAAGTGCCCGCGGGCCTCACGGTGCAGCTCCGCAATCAGGCCCTGCTGTCTGTCAGCTGGAGCTCCAGGGTCTTAAAGCCGCAGCGCTGCTCGTTACAGAGCTGTCAGACGTAACGAGCCACTGGGCTCATTCGCTTCAAGCCTTGTTTCTGCACAATATCTTCAGAGAAACGGGACTGTGCAGACTTTCCCTCCACCAGGTGAGGTAACACAATAAACACCCTGTTACTCAATGATTGCCGTGCAGCTAATTTACATGGAACCAACATACTGTAAAGAATACCAAGGAAATTATGTAGTCCATTCGATATGGTATTAAAAACATGGTCACATGCAAATAAATGTTTTATTGCACTGTAAGAAATGATTCTGTGGTCATGTAGATTTGAATTAATGTTTTTGGTTAAAATGTATTCAATATAATTGTGTTTATGATTTTGAGGAAAATATTTGAAATTTAATTAAATATTTGCCTCAAAATCATAAACACAATTATATATATAAAATCTACCCATTGTAGTTAAATAAAACATAAGCATTATATTTACCTAATCCCAAATGGAGAGAATATTGAGTGAATTCAAATTAATGTAATCAAGCAATTTTTAATTGAAAAGCACTTCCTGTCAAAGTGCGCCTTTTTTATGCAGCAGGCCTACAAGACATTTGATGAGAGTAACATTAGGCTACAGACAGTGAATGTTCGTTTTCTTCTATATTGCTCATCTTGCAAAATGTAACTGGTTGACTTTAGGTAAGAAAACTTATTTTGTTATCACTGGGCTAGTAAGAAGAACGCATGCATTCTGTGTGCCACCAATCAAAATTCATCCATGGCTCCCATCATGCATTGCTGCATGAATAAATTATGAGCTGAATTGTCTTAGTAATTTCCTTTATTCTCATATTTTATTTTGTTCTGTTTATGCGACTTTTTAGTAGCTTGTCTTCTAATGTTCAGGGTTGATCTGTTGATCAGAATATGTTGCTTGTCACCGTCGTTGAGATTCACAGGCTGATTCTTGATGTTGCTTCAGTGTTCATGTAACACTCGTATTTTAATACTTTAACACTCATGAGCAGGCCTGGACTGGTAATCTGGCATACCGGGCAAATGCCCGGTGGGCCGACGCACTTGAGGGCGGGGCTGCTATATGATATGATTTTTTTTAATAAACATAAAAATTGGCCAACGACCGGCCCATAAAGCAGGGACAGCGGCCCATTGGTTCATTTTCCATACTGACACTGGGCTGGCCCAATCACATCTCTTAACAGACTCCAGCCCGTCCCCTCTGTTTCGCCAGAACATCTTTGGATTAGGAGGATGGAGAAACAAAAGCGCAAGTGCAAGGGGGGTGCGGAGAAGTTGCGGGCAAAAAAAATCAAAAAATTTAGAGGTTGATGCCTCAACGTGCAAAAATTACTGGCATGTTTAGTGCGGTTACTGTAGCTTCAGTTTCCAAACCTACAGTACCTGACGTGCAAAAACAGGTGAACATAGAAGAACATGGAGGAGACACCTGTAAGGCAGAGGAGCAGCAGGTGTCTGACAGTGAAGCCAATGAGGGACAGAGTAAGCATTAGAGTATAATAGAAGCGGTAAGCAGGGTAGTTACATGATAACAGCGAGGGACTCATGATGCGACGACGACGACGATGATGCTTGAATGAATATTATAAGACAACATAATCGTCGTCGTTATTATAAAGTCAGACTGTCACCTACTGCACTGGTCACTCAGTCAGCTAAAGTCAAATAGCACAGCAAAAGTTATTTTGCACTGTTTTTTGTAGTTAGCAGTGCCCTTGTAGCTATCAGAGTTCACTTATGCAGTAACGGCCTTTCTCATAGAAAAACCTGAAATGATGCAATTTGATTTTTCAAAAAAAAAAAAATTCAGGTTATTATTATAATGTAATATTACTGACGATGTGTTTATTTCACAACGAGACTATAGGTGTCTATTTATAGCTGTTAGTCGTGATGATGGTCTACTAGATCTCACTTTTCAGCTATAAAAAGTTATATTTTGTAGCTCTTGTACCCTATTACTCTGGTATGAACACTTGGTTGTTTATGGCAAGTGAATAACATGAATATCATTTTATTAGGACGTTTTTTTGTGAGTAATTTGGTAGTATAGTTTTCTTTTTCATTGTTTTTAATGGGGAGTATCTAAACAATGAGAGGTAAATGTTTGACACTTAAACAGGGGTTTGTGCTCTTTAAAACAAAGTATATTTGTAATTGTAAATTATAGTTTTTCTGCTGTCTGTTTCATTGGAATTTTTTTTTTTTAAATTCTTTATAGAATTATCAGTATTCTACATCGACGTTCTAAGGGTTAACTAGCTTTTATATCATGGAGCACATTGTCTATCTAGAAATCCTACTCTTACTAAGTGTACTTTTAATAACTCTACCAATTAATTGTAATACTCTGGTGGGTGGTGTCCGACCGATTGTGGTGGGCCGGTCTGAGCAAAAATGCCAGGGCCATTTTTTTGTCCCAGTCCAGCCCTGCTCATGAGTATGGTCTCACGTGTACTCCCAGGAGAGTTGATTTAACACTGCAGTTTTTGCTGTGTAAAGCACAAAAGTGAATTTTTAATAAAATTCTTATTTGAGTAGAATGTAGAATTAAATTAATTTTTATTAGTACTGTTTACACATTAGGGAGTTTATCTTTTTCAATTCAACTCAATATTTTTGTTTAGGTTCTAATTAATTCTGTACTGTTTTCTATTCAAATCTACTAATATTAAATGGATAACTATTAAGGGTCTCATTTAATTGAATATTTACTCAATACCAAACCTTGTGAAATTTAATTAATAATATTGCTTGTAATCTGTTGCCTCATTTTTATTGAGTAGATATGGTGTATTTTTTCTTACAGTGTGTGGCACTTAATGCGTTTTTGTTCTGTTTCCAAACCAGCGTCTGTTTGGATTCAGTGACTGACATCAAGCCTTCCAGTGTCGTGAATTATTGTGCATCGTTTAATAAGTGATTCCTCTCTCATATCTTTTCCGATAATCATGTTTTCTTCTTCCGAAGGCCTCGGGACGACATACATTCATTTCCTTTCATCAGACAAATAGAGAAAGAGATTTTCAAATGGATCGGAGAGACTGCTGGGAATTCTGTTTCCTGAAGGGCAGAAACACCCAATGAATCTCGTGGCTGTTTCATTTCTTCATTTTGCATTAATTCTGTTTCTCCTGCATTTGAAGTGCAAATGTGAGTCTGAACGCAAGAGTCTCTTCAGGTCATAGAGCTGAAAATAGACCGCAGATCTGCTTCATTAGATTCTTTAAAGGGAAAAGAATGATTCCATTTTATCTGATAAATTTCACAGCGATCGTGTTTTCACCTGGTCAGGAACCGCTTTAGCAGCTGAAAGGAGCTAATGAAAGTTAGTCTCACAGGTCAGATTCACGGTGCTTCTCACCGTTCACTCGTTTGGTCTAGTTCATTCAGCTGTGTGTGAGAATCAACACATGACGTGACGCCCTGTTCACAGTGTAGATGATTAAACAGATGTAAGAATGAAGAGCAGCTGTAATGTAGTGTACTGTGACCCTGACCCTGCCTTCAGTACCGAGAGAGACTCCAGTCCCACAGCAGCGAGTCCAATAAAAGCATGGACGCTGTCCGGCCGCCGGCTTTTCCGTCTCTACAGACGGCCTCTTGCTTCGAAGCTGTGCAGATTGACTGTGTGCTTTCAGGAGCGTTTTAATGGTTCGTGAAGAAAGGCATAAAAACGCGCCACGCTGTAAGAAGTCATTGTGTTTTGCGTCCGCATGGCTGAATCTCCTGAGAAGATGTTAACCACACAAAACCGCTTCGATTCCTCGAGTTGAAAACGTCAGTGAAAGCCGTCCGTCAGTTGGTTTGGAGACAGAGACAGTCTTGTAGAGAAAACACTTTCCTCTGTGACTCCATGGGAAATATGAAAATGAAAAGTAGTATGTCAGGGAACCCTGGTGCAAACAATTTACACGGATCATGTGAAGCACCTGAGTGAACATGATTTATATAATGTCCCCCTTCAGAGTCTGTCTCACTTGGGTTAGGAAAACAGAACCGATTCCATTCTTAAAGAAACACTGGAAGCCAATGATTTTCGTAACGTCCAGCTCTAATCTGCATTATTTCGGCTGTAATGTTGTACTCATCAGTTTTGATGGCAATGTAGTTGTGACACTGGTATAACTTTACACAGAAAAGGTTAGTAATTGCATTTGTTTTTTTCTCACAAAATCTTGCTTTGTGTCTATATTGTTGAAACATTTTTGTTGAGCATGTTAATCCGGTGAGACTCGCCTCGACCCACTTAGGTAAAGTTGGTTTTATATTCGCACATTCGGACTTCTGATAAATTCAGACTTTCCAATAAATGTGCAATAAATTAATGTTTGCGAATTTTAAGCAGCGACATGATATTGACAACCAATGATTGTCAACTTAGAACATTTTTCAGTCGATCTAAATAGGCAAGTATTGTTTTAATGGCATATTTACTTGTGAATGTCCACTGAATGTCCAATGTAGTGTGATTAACAAGGCGATTGAATACGGATGGCCGAATGTGCGAATATAAAACCAACTTTACCGAAGTCCTCGACCCGGAGTCCGCGGCGTGTGTTCGGGCCGCGGCGCCTCATAAATCAGGCCTGAAGTGCTGGAAACCTTTTCTGGATCAACGTAAATTGCTTATTGATCTAAAAATCACCAGATATCCTGCTTTCTGCCTCCAGTCTGCATCTGTTCATGCACTGCAGATTTCCCAGTAGAAATCAGAGTTTGTGTGATCGTGTAGATTCATCTGAACTGATTGAGACTTCGTTGCACACAGATGCCAAAGAAGAAGAGAGGTTCCTTTTACTTACGGTAACTCTATTCTTACTGAAAGACTACAGTACCTACCTCACGTGGCTAAACTCTGAGGGTTTTTTACATGACTGCAGCAGATAGAGAGACTGAAGTTGAACCGCTGGCTGTTTTAGTGAGGGGAAGAGCAGAACGCCGGCCGTCGCGTTAGGGTTGATATAAAGTCGGAGACATCCGGCAGACAGCTGAATGAAAACACGGCTGACCTTTAACTCCAGCAGCCTTGAACAGAAGCAGCTCAACATTGATTTAATGCGTCAGATTTTACTATGATGAATGGCTCGTGTAATCACGTATATCAGCAGTGGGCAGCCGTTTCTAACCCATTCATCTCATACAGTGGCCTGAAGAGGCCGAGAACGATTGTTACAGAACTCGCTTTACTCGAATCTTCGCCATCCATGTTTGAGTTCAAATGAAGGATATGCTTTGGTGACATTTGTTGTCTGTTCATCATCTCTCCCTTCATTCTGATCACTTCATTTCAGTCTTTAACGTAAAGAGATGAAATGGTTTGGATGGATTTGAATAAACGGGTCGACAGACTCATGGAGCAGTTCTGCCGATTCAGCCACTTTAAACTAAAGTTTGGAGTCGGAGCT
>NC_063063.1:34337150-34401973 GCF_018812025.1 Megalobrama amblycephala
TGGTGTTATTTTGCTCTGTTGCTGTGATCTGTGTGTTTCCTGCACAGACGCATCATGTCCTGCAGTCCCTCGTCCAGCGCCCTCACAAACAGCCCTGAACAGGTTTCTTTACTCTCTCTGAAACTGGACACACAGAACAGTATGCGATCGGGCTGCGGGTTGTAGCACACGCCGTAACCGTTGGGAACCACTGGACCGTAGCAACAAAACATCTCCTCTGTCGTGGGAACCTGGAAGGACAAACATCATACAGCATATCGCAAACCAGCACTGATAAACGACCTGAAATGCTTGGTTCTGATGGGTCAGTGGTCTTACCTGACTAGTTGACAGGATGAAATGGTTACAGATGTGGTACGTTTCATCAGAGAAGATGTCTGGCGTCTCCATTTTCATCTCCTTGGCCGTTTCACGTAGTCCTAGTAAGTGATTGTCGATCCCCATCCCTGCGACGGCCTGCAGACCAGTGAAACGGATCGTCAGCTCCAGAGTTGGGCGTAAGGCGTTACAAGTAACGAGATCAGATTACTTTTTTCAAGTAACTAGTAAAGTAACACATTTTTAAATTGACATCAAATATCTGAGCTACTTTTTCAAATAAGTAACACAAGTTACTTTGTATTCCCATGTATTGACTGACAGCTCTTCTGTCGCCACGTTGAGGGAATCGTGAGTAAGTGTGAACATGATGGGTAATGTAGTTCTAGACTAAATGTGAGCAGACATTTACTTATTTACTTCTCCTGCGTCCTATTCTTGTGATCCAGAACGGCAGCACAGCTGATGGGTTTGTTTGAGCTGCGCCCTCTACTGTACAGGTGTGAATCTGCTTTTCCTTATTCATTTCACCGTTGGCTTTCAGTTTTTTTAATTAAAAAACAAACAAGCAAGCCAAGCCCAGAGGAGAAAAAGTAATGCAAAAGTATTGTAACACATTACTTTACATATAAATTAACAATTAGTTACTTTACTAGGGAGTAACGCAATATCGTAATGCATTACTTCTAGTAACTTTGCCCAGCACTGGTCACTGACTGACGTCAGACGCCTGTATTCCCTTACCAGAGCTGTGATTTGTGTCTGAGCTTCTATAGCTGCTCGCAGTTTCTCCATCTTCTCGGTGTCCTGGAATGAAGTGTGTGAGTTTAATGGCAGATATTCATTGTTTTGTTGCGTTTATGGCAGAAAATAAAGGAGAGACGATGTGGTAACGGAAGGAAAAACGTGTAACCTGAGTGGGTGTTCTGCCGTCTGTCATGGCCTTGGCGAATGCCAAAGCCTCCGGAGTGGCCGAGCGGATGTTGTCCACGCGTCCCTGCCGGAAGCGACGGAGAGAAGCGCTCTCGTAGGTGGAGACGGGCCTTCTGTGACATCTGCACAGATGAAACAAGATGACGTACAATCCAGCAAAGAGAGTGTAAAACGGGTGACGGCGCCTGCACCTGTAGAAGGCCAGCTGTAGAGCCAGCTGTATGTACGCGTCTGGACTCATCTTCTGATGCTTGATCAACTCCTTCCCGTGAGCTGCGAATGTGAAAACACTCATGTCGAGATTCCTCCCGAGTCTAGAGGGGGAATGAAGAGCATTCAGAGTGTCAATCAAACCAGTGCTGAAGTCACTGCATTGTAAAAGCTGTGAGTTTTCAGCCTCACCTTCGCAGGTGATCTGCGGCCGAGGCCAGCGCGCTTTGGATCCGAGCGGAACATTTCCACATTAATCTGCGTGGATGAGGAAGTTCAGACGTGCTCCGACCGGAGCTCGGCTTACAGGAGCTGCTCCGTCTGCAGGGACGAGAGGTCGGTTCATTCATGTAATGAGCTAATCCAGCTCACATTCTGACTGTTTGTGCAGTTGTTGTTGCATCACCTGGCTGGAGCATATTTTAAACATAATTATTATAAATAGCTCTGAGAAGAAAGTCAAAAGAGAATCTTCTCAAATTTGCCCAGAGCTTCAAAAAGTAACTTCATCCTTTAGTTAGCAGAAAGAGCTTGAGTTTGTGAAGTGTGTGATCAGCTGGTTCACTGCTGTGGATGACGCACATGTGTTTCAGGACGTGTTCAGTGCACTGCACCAGAACGATCCCCTCGAACGGCGAGTGCTCGCACACGACCCCGCACACACCGTCGGCACCGACCACGAACTGAAACAAAACACACTTCCATGACATCATCAGTGCTTCCACTGGCGTTCATGCAGCTTTTGTGTTAACAAACAGAACTGCAAAATGAGCCAAAGTTTCCCAATTCAACCAAACAGACTCGCAGTGTTAAAGCTCTGGACGTTAAACTGAAACACACACAGCATCTTTAGAGTACTCTCATTTATTGTTTTACCTGCAGGGGTTTGTCGTACCAGCGGTTTGCCCCATTTTTATCAGGACCTCCGCCGTGCAGCATCAGTACAGCTCTGTTAGCGTCGCTGGGCTCGAGTCCCGTGGGATCGTCCAGACAGACGACACACACGCAGCGCTCCATCAGCTCCACCGACTCTCTGTTCACTGGATCTGTTGTCAGATTTGACACAAGTTGAAATGCATGTCTGTCATGCACAGGATCATGGGAAACCTGATTTCACCTTCTGGTTAACTCTGGCTAAGAGACCTGAGGGTTACTCTGTCTTTCTAGCTATTACCACCGTGTCCGTGTTTGTGTTGCGCTGGACCTTTGAGCAGCTGGTCTCTGGCTGCAGCCCAGTCTGTCCGGCCGTCGGAGGTCAGCAGTCCCACGGCCGGCTGCTTCTGCCCGGCGCTCAGCGTCTGCTCGTAGATCCACTGCAGCTGAGCCTGAACATCAGCCTCGTTCAGTCTGCAGGATCCTTCTGTCAGATTCAGCATGAAGAACTGAGAACATGAACGAGACGCACGAGTTTAACCTACGCTTCTCTGGAGAGGGACTTTATTGTACTGAGCTTTGAATGACATCACAAATCAGCTCTTACATAAATGCTCCCTATATGCTAATTAAAAAAAACAACTATTACTGGGTTTTATTGGATGTAATGTTAGCTAACTAGCACCGTTTTATTGTTTGTTCAGTGATTTCTGTGCTGGTTTAGTGCAGTCGTGAGCTCAGCGGGACGAACACACACAGCGGCTCCACAGCTCTGATTGGGTTATTGAGTTTTCAGACCGGACCTCATTAGAGACGCTTCCTGACTCGTTTCCAGGTAAACGACCCTCAAGACCGCAGCGCTCGTTCGCCCAGCTTGACGTCTGCAGGCGAGAGAGTCGCTGTGATGCTGAAGAGCGTCTGTCGATGGACCTGCAGTTAATTTAAGAGCCTCTCCAGCCTCCGTTTCGACCGTGATTAGCTGGATCAGATGAAGGTGACCGCAGATATCCTGCGAGTGTGATTCTGGTAGAATCAGGACCAGATATGGCCTTTTCTCAACAGTAACAAAGCGATCATCTCACCCGACAAACACGACTGCTGGTGTAACACCACAAAACCACACACCTGATTTTTACAGGCCACAATGACGTGTCCGCTGTCAGACGAGCCGTCCACTGTGATGAGCGAGTCCAGTTCCGGTCCGGCCCGTCTGTAAGAGCTGAAGAGACGCTTGTACTGATCCATACAGAGCGGAGTGTCGGCCTTCTGACCGCGAGCGACGTCCGCCAGCAGAGTCTCCCTGCAACACACACAACGCTCGTCATGTTCTGCTGACGCAGACGAACCCCGTCAGTGAATTCAGTGAAGGACGCTGATTTACCCGTCCACCATAGTCTTGTACTGAGAAACACCGAGAATGAGACGAGCAGCAAACCTGGACAAACACAAGAGATAAACATCAGTTTAACATCTGTTTATATGACCAGATCACAGAGACAGACGGAGATGGAGACACCGTACCCTTCCAACCCTTCAGCCCAAATCACCAGACTCCCTCATTACTGACCACCTGTGTGTGTGTGTGTGTGTGTGTGACATATCAGGACACAAATGTGTATAATAACACGGGTATGACATGGGTATGACAAGGAGAGGGTGATTATGAGGACATTACTCCATGTCTCCACTTTTCAAAAGGCTTATAAATCACACAGAATGAGTTTTTGTGAGAAAGTAAAAGTGTGCACAGTTTCCTGTGATGGGTTAGGGGTAGGGGGAGAGAAAATACAGTTTGTACAGTATGAAAACCATTACGCCTATGGAATGACCCCACAATTCACAAAAACAAACGTGTGTGTGTGTGTGTGTGTTAGAAGGCCTGATTGAAGACCAGCAGAGACACCTGGAAATGCAGGTCAGATCTGTCTCTCTGCTGTCGTGAATCACATCACAGGATCTTGATGTCGACATTCGTCAAAATGAGGTAAATTCAGTGGCTGTTTCTTAAACTCGTGTTTCTTCTCATGTTGAGCTCTCTCACACACACACTGAAACACTGAAACACTAGTTGCTGCTAATATAACATTGTTAAACATGCTGTATGTCGACTCCTGTGAGTTGAGGAGTGATTCTGTACAAACACAGAACAACAACCTTTAAACGCGGTCGTCCACTGTAGAAACAGAGATGGAGGAGATGCAGCGCTCGACGGCCGCGAGGAAACAGATGCTGCATGAATTTCATTAGCGTTTTGTGTGCGTGAATTAATTTGTGCTCTTTATTTACTCACACGAAAGAGTCTTTAATGTCTCTGAAGGATTGTTTGAGGAAAACCAGCGCAGGACTGGAGTTCACGGGCAGCGCGAGTCTGTTCTTCAGATACATGTCTTCCAGCCAGATGTCGTACACCTGAGACAAACACAGCAGAACATCACCTCGCACGTCAGTTCCTGAACTTTAATTAACCTCAGTTCAGCCCTGAACATTGAAAAATATTATTTTAATAAAGTGCTATTATCTATCAAGTGCTGCTGTCACATTAAAAGCCATGATGTTTCCGGATCAATAGCCACAGATCAGTTACTGGTTGTTTTTCAGTTTTAATAGGACTTTAATAATGAATGGGTGGTGCCGCGGTGAGTTATAGATCAGTGTCATTCTCTGATGCTGAATGAAGTCTGAAGCTCTGTAAGACGTGTTTGTACCCAGTTCTCAGTCTTTTCTCTCTTCTCTAGCAGCTGTTTTTGCAGTTTTTCCCCAACACCTCCAGGTTTGCCGAAGGTCTCCACTACGGCTTTGGTTCTCCGGAGCTGCGTCTCGGACACGAGGTGTTGCACGCATCTCAGGTAGGCGTCCAGCGTGAG
Source organism: Megalobrama amblycephala (assembly GCF_018812025.1). Taxonomy (NCBI): domain Eukaryota; kingdom Metazoa; phylum Chordata; class Actinopteri; order Cypriniformes; family Xenocyprididae; genus Megalobrama; species Megalobrama amblycephala. The sequence continues at coordinate 34,342,349 of NC_063063.1, forward strand.
CTGCAGGTCTGGAACAGGGACTTTGGGCAGCATCTGAAGAAGAGAAGAAGCATGAAAGCTATTCATCACAATCCAGCAGAAACAGATCTAAAGAGATGGACATTACATGCGATGTTTTCAGCCCAGCGGATCTGCCCTGCGGTGCAACAACATTAATGAATGAGGAATTGTTAAGCGTCTCTCTGATGTTTTCATCTCTCTCTTTAATAATTGATAGGAATAGCTTTAAGACAAATGAAGAAAAGATTGTAAAAGAATTTCCTGCTGGTCAAAAATACTATTTTGATTAACCAATATAATTCAGACACAGAATTATTCAGATTTATTATTTATAGCATTTGAGAGTTTCTTGCTTTAGATTTACCTGCTTTAAAATAGTAGAAAATGTACATTTTGCAATCATTTGTATAATTATTCTGTCAGAAATAGGACAGAAACAGAAAACAAACTCTACTGTGATCAATAAACGTGTGTCTGACAACTATGAAAATGTTGTTTGGAATCAGAAGGAATCAACGATGCTGAAATCCATCTGCATGATGTGTGTCTGTGATTCATGTTTCAGGTCCTTCAACAAAAACCACTGAAGAACAGCTGAAAACAGGTCAGGATGTTATCAAGAGCTCGACACAGAAGAGGACTTCATTTGTCTTTTTTTTGTTAACGACAACAAACAGCAGCAATAATAATGATGATAAACTGACTCCATATTCGTTCGCTTACACTGCAGTCGCTGCGATCTTCTGCTGCTTCTCTCTTCAGGACGGGCATCATCAGCTCCTGGATCAGCAGATGTTTGATTCCTCCAGTGGAGACTGTCGATCACCCGCATTTAGCCAGAGACATCATTACATTTCAACTATTTTAGGAATAACCAACTGCAACATCCCCATGAAAATGTTCAGATAATAATTAGACAAATTTCTATTACAGATTGCAACGATTGTTTTAGTGTGATGGATGGACCTGAACGCTTTCATAAAGTTCATCAGAAGTGGGAGTAATTAGAATGTTTTACTCAATTTCGTTTCAGTTTAGTGTAATTGATTGAGTAGAAAACTGAGGAGAATTTGACTAAAGCAGAGGCTCTTTATGAACGATCGGCTGCTGTGATGATAAAACACTGACATCGGGCTAAAACATGCACAACTTCACTGCTTTCTGTGCTCAATTAAAAAAAAGAAAAAGAAAAAAGAAAACTTAAATTCATAGAATAAGCAATGGCAGCTGAAATCAGGTGTACGCAGAAGTGCAAAAGTACAAATACATGAATTCAAATACAAATCCTTCCTTTATAAACTTTTCTACAGAAGTTGTACAGAGAGGAATGAGCGCGCTCACCTGTCCCATCAGGGTCTGTCCTGTCCCGCGTCTGTCGCTCCAGCGGCGCTTCAGCTGTCTCTCAGTCGGTCCGTCGCGCGCGGACAGTGTCCGTGTGTCCGTGACTCGTGACTCCGCCCATCCGCGCCCGTCACACACACTGATGCTCCTCCAGGTGTTTCCAGCTGTTGCCAATTTAGGTTTTATTTGACATAATATTTTATGCTGTTTGTATAGCAAGATTTTCTGATTTTGTTTATATGCCGTTAATAACACACATATACTGATTAATACAGTTTGTTTTCATCATGTTCGATGATGAACGGTGAATCTATTTGTATTTTTAGTCGTGTGGAAAATATATATGAGGTAAATAGTAGGCTATTTTATTTTGGCTTTAAATTAGTCTCATATCTGGTCTCGCATTAATAGATCACAATTATATTTTTCGTTTCAAATCGAAATAATGAAACTCACAAGAATTCAAAATCTTCATTAAAATATATTTTACAAGAATCATTTTGAAGAATTTTAAGAATCTGAAGATATGAAATAAGTTCATTGTCATATTGATTGATTCAGTCAATAAAAAGGCATGTGTACGGAAATATGAGCACTGTTTTTATTTGGTTTTGTTCAGTTACATCACGCACTTCATCTACTCACATCTTCTACACACTATAGAGACACCGTCGCTCAGAGCCCAGTAGTTTCTATTTAAATCATAAAAGACGAGGTAAGCAGAACACTTCTCTGAGCGACACAGTCATGACTGAGGAGTAAATATTGCACAGACTCTGACTGTTTGCGATATAATCTCTGGCTCACTAAAATAAACGCGTCGTGTCAGACGCGCCTCTGCGGGGTTAAGTGAACTCGGGTCCGGACGATTCTTCCTCCGAGTAAGATTTGGAGCGCTCGAAGAACCCGTTCTCGTCCACGGGAAGCGCGTTAGTCGTCGTGACGCACAAGCCCTTTCGCTTGAGTTTGCGCTCCTCCATCTGGATGGTGTCGTACAGTCCCGTCGGTCCTTCCTCCAGCAGCACGTTTCTCTCCGAGTAGGACGGCTTCAGCTGGCACACGTGGCGGAGCAGCAGCAGGGCCGGCGCGTAAAGCACATTGACCAGCCCCATGCCGAGGTTCAGCTGAACGAAGCCCAGGTTGTGCACGATCTGACCCTGCCACGACAGGCCCCATAGCGTAGGCGACACAGTACGAGATGTCTGCGATGGCATAAACGCTTCCATAGACGGACACGTGACGCACGTCCACCAGGAAGGCCAGAGTGGGCAGCAGTGCCGTGTCCACCAGCGCGATGCCGAAGCAGATGCCGCACAGGGGAAACATTAGCTGGCCGAAGGTTTTGCAAGCGGGCACAGTGCAGGAGCTGGCCCCTATTATGACCATACCGAGGGCGCCGTAGAACCACTGCAGGTCCGGGTACTTTGCGGCCAGTCGGACAGTGACATAAACGCCCAACACGTGAGGGAAGAACGCGGGCAGCCAGATGAGACCCATCTCCCACTCCGAGGCGTTCATCGTGCTCTCCATCCAGTTGGCGATAGTGGGCTCGAGGAACGCCAGCGGGATGTTACAGACGGTCAGAGCGCCCGCCACCACGGCGATGTACGGGTCAATCATGAGCCGGTAAATGGGCGTCCCGACCGGCATGTTCTCGCGCGTCCTGTTAGAAAAAGGTTTGATTACAGTCAAGACCAGAACGCTGTCTGCCAGGCACACGGAGGCCAGGACTATGAACGGGACCCGTTTACCTGCGAACTCATACAGGATGCCGCCGAACGGAGGCGCCACGAGACTCCCGAACGAGATGAAGGCGAGCGCGATGCCAAGCGCGCGACTCCTCTCCGCTTCCTCCGTGTATTTGTCCGCGATCATCGCGATCCCAGACGTGTCGGCAAACGCCGAGCCGAGACCCTGCAGGCTGCGCGCGAAGAAGAGCGTCCCGTAGTTATCAGCGAAAGCGAATACACACGTCGAAACGAACATGACCAGAAGCCCGATCAGCAGCGGGATGTCATATCCAACGCGGTCAATGAAAGTTCCCGTGAAGGGGTTCACCATGAGTTGCAGAATGGCCTTGGACGCAAACAACACCCCTATCTGTACGTCCAGGTTTTCCCTGGTTGCTCTGCTCAGTGAAGAGTTGGCATGGGTGCGCAACACTTGCTTGTTCTCTAAATCTGCGAGATAATCGGGAATGATCGGGACGATCACCATATAAAGCATGTTGTCCAGCAGAAGAGCGACGCAAACAATCACCAGAATGATCCGTCTCTGCCGCTCGGGGTCTTGGATTGCGCTGCCAAGCTGTTTAGTTCTTTCGCCCATTTCGGACAACTTTAGGGCGGCTGATTGAGCCAACCCGGCAGACCCGGCCGATTCCATGACTGTCAAAATGCCCGTTTCCCTCAAGAGATCTGTCCTTCAGGATGTAATTTTATTCCCTTCATGTGCAGCGGCGCTTCTGGCTTTTACGCACGAACTTTCCTGGTGTCCGGCGCGCGCGCGCTCGGTTCGCTTTGGTTCGGCAGCGTCCGGTCTGTTGGCTGCTTTCACGCCTCTGATGGGTGACGTGCTAGTGTTTTCTGTTCACAGGTACAATCCTGAGCTTTCCATTTCTACTGAGCCTTTTTTCCCATTTACATTCCTGTTACGCGCGCATGAGTTTGCGCTCTCTCGTGTGCGCGCAATAACTGTCACCTGTGGTCATTCGCATCAGTTTTTCTTTCCATCAGAAATAGTAGATTGCTGTGGGCACAAATTAAGAGGTGTGCCAATATCAGTTTCCTCTCATTTCTTGTCTGTTTTCTCTCCAGGGGTCTGCGGCGCGTCCCCTCTGGTCACCAGCCAGCTGCGTCCGTCTGCTCATTCTAAAAACGGACGTCCGCTGACCAATCACAGTCATCATCACATGACCAAAAAAAAAAAAAAAAACTAGTTATCGAGGACGAGCCCTAACTCACCCCAGATCAGCTCTTAGTCTGTTCTCCAAACATTTTAAAAATGTTGGGTTGAAAATGGACAAACCAGTGGTTGGGTTAAATGTTTGACCAACTTGCTGGGCAGTTTTATTTAACTCAACTATTGTTTAAATATTAGGCTACTATATGGCTGACTTAAAATGAACCCAAAATAAATAATATTAAGAACAGAAGTTCAACAAGCTCGTCGTAAACTCGTGTTTAAATGACTGATAGTAATCCGAATCTATATGATGGACAAATAATAAATATATGAAACAAGAATCACACATTCTGTGAGCGCCAGGTCAGATCAGGATATAATGAAGACTATTAAGTGTTTTCTTATTAATTCTTATTATTTTCTTATAATGTAGACTATTAAGTGTAAACGGGATTTTATGCCTAAATTCTCTCTCCTAACTAACCCTACCCATCTCAGAAAACCTCCTGCATTTTTACATTTTTATTAAACCTTTTTGTTGAGTTTGTTTTTAAAGCCATTTTATTACGTTGTAAATACCAGTGTAATACCAATGTCACACATTTGTGTCCTCATAACACACACACACACACACACAATGATAATTATTATAGTTTCTTTTTATGCGACTGTATTTCTGTGAAAGTGTGTTGGCTGGTTAACCGCCATTATTAGGACGAATAAATGTAATCATCAACTATTATTTAAATATTTGAATTCACAGAAAAGACTGAGGACAATAAGAAGGTGATATCAACTTTTGGAAAGTGCATGAATAATAAATAATGAAGCGCAGTGTTCTCTGTTATTCAGACACTCTCTCAGCGCTAAACCGCGGCGCGACACTGACATCTACTGGACGTTTAATATAAACCGTTTCTGTTCCTGCACGAGCCTCCTCTCAAACTACTGACACATCATTACAGACAGTGGCGGCTGGTGCTAAAAATTTTTTTTGGACAAAAAAAAAAAGAAAAGAAAAAAGAATTAGAGATGCAGAATAGGCTAATTGTTATGTAATGTATGTAATAATGTGATGTAATGTATAACAAAAAAATAATCTCTATTTTTGGGCTGAATGGCGATGTATAATCTTGGTATTTTGTATATTTTTCTATTTGAACTATATAAAAAAATCTGTATTTAATTAAAAAAAAAAAAAATCACATTCTGCCCAATATTTTCCTACAAACAATGTTCATGTTGAAGGCTATGAAAACAAACATGAATGTAACCATGTAGTCTATGTTATATTACGTGCAAAAAAAAGGGGGTCAAATAACATTACATTCTAAAATTGTAACACTACAATATAAAAACAAAATAATGCTTTTTAAAGCAGAAGTTACATTCACTAAACTAAAAATGAAAATAAAAAAAGCACAGACTATTATTAGTCTGTTTTGATTACACTACAGTAGTCACTTTACAGTTACTGCTATCATAAAAATACACTTAGTTGTAGGTTTGAAATTCTACATATGGCACATTTATGTTCGCAAACAAAAACAAATACTCAACAACAAATATTTTAGCTAAATGTATATTTTAGTCATAATTATTGCGCTCCGTCTGTTTGGCGCGCATGCGCACGGCGGCGCTCGTTCACGGAAGTTTGTGCTTCCGCTCCTGTCTCCTGGACAGCAAAATGGAAATATTTTCTCGACTTTCTAACATTTACAGATGAAAATGTCTGTAAAATGTAAGTTATGCACTGAGGAAATTATTGGATGTCACTTTAGCGTAAAGATTATAAACAGAGACGTTTCCACCAATCGCTGCACAAGTTAAGGTTACGTATGATGACGAAGGCACGTTAGTGCTAGCACTCCCGGAACCCATAGAGATTGCAGTGCAGTGCCTGCAGTTTGAAAAAAAAGTTTTTTGAATAGAAGTCTATGGGAGCACTCTGGGCAAATCTCGGCCAGACTGAAATCGCCCAAAAAAGAGGCGGTACTCCACAGAGCGTGACTCAACGCTGATTGGACTATAGCCTATATCCAGAGGCAGAACAAGCAGCCTAGCAGTGACAGCTAGTGTAAAACTGTGGTTGAAAAAAATCCGTCCCTTTCTCACTTTGGTGGTGCGTCGGCCTATTGCCCTAATGAAGAAACCGCCCCTGATTACAGATCTACGATAGGCCTGTTCCGACAATAAGAAAGATGATAAATAATAAACATTGATAAGCATAACTATTGAGAGTTCTTCGTAAACGGTGATGATTTAATAATAAGACAAATACTCGATAATGATCTATAACTAAATAAAGTTAAGATGTGATATTTGAGTGAGCCTGTCTTTAATGAACAGTGATCAAGCTGTATCTGTCATCAGTGGTGGTGCAGTGCCCAGTTCGGCCGCTAGATGGCGGTTTCTGTCAGGAAATAACGGGACACAAGCAATCACGTGTTCAGATGAACGAGCGTCACAGGTGAGTTTCTTCATGTGTCTCACCGTGTGTCTCAATCAGCGTCAGTAGTCAGCACTGTGAATCAACCACATTCACTTGTGATTCTGATTCACGACCTAGGGAATGTGTCAGGGTCAGTTTGCTCAGAAATATATCATCTGCTTTAACTGATCAGCGTTGCTGCAAGATAATCTCAACCAATCACACTTAAATCTTCTAAAACTTTTTTCTTTACAAAACCGCTCAGGATTACAATCATATTTCACTGGGTTCACATGTATTACAGAAAAACAGGTTTGACTCAACCAACAAACTCTAACTGAAATAGATGCTGAGAAGAACCGCCCACGGGAGTGATATAGTTATTATTTCATTATCTGTCAGGAATGGTACAATTAAATGAACATTCTCCAAAACTTTCATTTGGAATGGCATTTAATTTTGGAAGTGTAACCAGGGCCACATGTATAACCATAATAAGTACATGTGTTATAGTGACTCATATGGCAAACACTGGAGTAGATTGTTGTTTTGTATGAATGTCTTCTTCTCACGTTGTCTTTTCATCTCAGTATGTTTGGAGCGCAGCAGGAACTAATGATTAAACAAACCGACCTTCGTCCTCAGATACCATGAAACACATCTGCAAGAAATTGTGTCGTAACATTTACCCAAATAAAACTGACTCTTTTACAGACACCACACGAGCAGATGTGGCATTATTATTGCATCTTACCTAACTTCAGAGCTTTTTCTCTTCACTGATGGTGTTTCTTTTAGATCTTACATTTGAACGATCAATCATAAGACACTGACCAGATCATTACTGCAATATTGAATCACATCAGTTATTCAGAAATCGAGCAGTTGAGTCTTTATCCATTTTCAAGAAATCTTTTTTGTCAACCCTTGACCCATTAACACTTTCTACTCTTTTTTTACACACCACTTACTGTACATATTGTTGCCCTTTTGTTAGTTTAACTGCTTCTATTTCTCTGTGGCTTTGGATAAAAGCATCTGCTGAATGATTAAATGTAAATGTAGTCTTGAATCTGTATTGTGATTGGACGTGTCTGTCAGGTTTGGGTTAGAGAAACTGGTCAAACATTCAGGGAAAATCTTCAGCACTGTGATCTAATCTCGAGCTTCATGACCGTGTGAAAGTTTCTTTTAAGTGTTTTCGCTCTTCACGTCTATTTCAAAGGCTGTTTCTGAGAAGAGTCCAGGAGTCAATCCTGCTTATGGGGTCAACGGCACCTTAAAGACTGAGATAGAAAGCGTCTGTGTCCGCAGAGACGAGGAGCCGTGTGAACTAGTGTCTGTCCACAAATAGAGCTGAATCTGTGCCCTGCTTGAGCTTAATCAGAGTTGACAAAATCACTGTTTTGAAAACCTTTAAATATCTTTAGAACAGCTTAAAGAGCAAATATCCAGAAAAAAAGACAAAGCATTCCCATGAAACTCTACTTTATCCCAAAATATCTGCATATGCTACTGATCTGAACAGTGTTATAAAGTTTTTTTTTTAGCTATGTTCAGTTTAACTCATGTTAAAACACGTAAATACAAGATGTAAACACAACACTGACTTGCTTTAAAAGTAGAATAAAGACAATGAAGGGAAAAAGCTCAATGAATGACTGAACTGGTGCACTGGTGTGTTTCTGAGGAACACGGTGGTTTCAGAGACCTGTAGGTCAGCGGGTCTGAGAGTCGCCCTTTGACCGCCGTATTAATGTCCTGATCCGCTTTGGGCTCCAAACGCACGTCAGAAACCCAAATCTACTGATATGAGAGCAGCTCCTTGTGCAGAGGAATTACTGAAGATTACAAAAGCCTGGAGAACTCTTAATCCTAAATGTGCATGTTGATTATTAGCCCAGAGTTTAAAGACCTGAGCTGCTGACTGAAAAGATCCTGAAGATCTCTGAACCTGTGGGAATGAACATGCGGTGCATGGACTTGAATAAAAGCATCTGCATAATTTAGCCATCTGGACTCCAAACTAACACATAGATCAATGAGAGCGTTCAGTGAGTCAGCTGACAGGAAACCAGATAAACTAATGAAGAAGGAAATGACCCTCTGATGTCAACAAGCTCTTCGGTGATACTAGTTGAGTTTTAATAAGCATCTGAAGAAACTTGTGCCTCACGTTTATTCTGTGGATTAACAAAGAAAGGCCCTTTTGTTGTTAGCGGTTCATTCAGTTTTGGTTAGAAAAATCCTCTTTCTTCATAGATTCACACATGAATACTGGACTCAGATGCTTTAGTCAACAGAGATATTAAGACAACAACAATGAAATCGCTAAACGACTGTGTCCTGAATGAATTCTCATCTCTCACACTTCAGACTACTGAAATAAGGCTTCACACTGTACGTCAGTCTTCAATTAATAATTCAGGGAAATTCTGGACAAATAAATGTGTTAAGGCACTGATTTGACATAAACATCATCATGTGTAAACTCTTGTAGATTCTTCTCAATACGGCATTACATGGACGGACGAAACAGCTGAAGCTCTTTGACTCTCATTTCTTTTTGTCCGCAGGTTTCTGTCCCGTGAGGAACTGCCAGATTCCTCCGCGGTAGAATTCGTTACCGTACGCGTACAGGACGGCGTGGAAGATCGGAGACGTCTTTGCGAGCACCGGGAGGACCTGGAGGATCCACAGGTAGACGACTGAGATTCTGAACTAATGTGAAGTTTTATCAAGCTAATGATCGTCAGCGTTTGATTGAGATTATCTTACCATCCTGAGCTTGGGTGAAATGAGACTGACGTTCTCGAAGCAGGCGTATGTGCACATCACAACATAAGGTCCCCAGCAGAACAGCAGCGCCTTCAGCGGTAAACCTGTGTTAAACTACGGGACAGAGAGAAAGAGCCGCTTCACATGCACTCACGGTCATCACGAGAAACTATACCGGCATCCTGTCAACGCCAGACTGAGAGCTTCAAGCTCAGAATGGTGAGAGGATCTATGGAGCAGGCTATAAAAACGGTCATAAAAATAGCCTTTTCCCAGAAATCGTACTGTACCTTATAGTGGTGTGTCTTTTTGAAGTATGCATAGATGCATTGTAGGAGGACTGCAAGATGAGAACAGGGAAGGCCAGATACAGTACAGTGATGGTCAGCATGTAGCTGATGTAATTCCTGAAGATGACAGCAGAGAGGAAAACAGCGAGTTACTCTTGCACGCACATTTACGTCACCACAGATATTCAACTAATCAGTTCCGAGCTGGACAAACTCACAGTATTTGTCAGTATTTTTCTTAACGTTATTAGTAATGTGCTGTAGTTTTCAGGTATGTTGTGTTTCGCTCTGAGCTGCGCTAACCGTGGTGAAGCGCGTCAGTCAGGAGTGTGAGGCGATACCTGTCTCCGATGGTGTAGTCGAGTGTGCAGCAGGTTCTCATTGGCTCAAAGTCAAAAACTCCCCAGCCAATGGCAGGCAGCGGAAGAGCCGCCCAGAACACGGCCAGAATCCAGATGAGGGCGCTGATAGTTCCAGATGTGCTCCAGAACATCTTCTGCTCTGGAAACAAACTCCACTAACTCATCTACCAATTAAACCCACTAAACCATTAGAAAAACTGAATGCAAGGCTTAAAGAAACGAGGGCACTGAACACTGAAGGATAATTAGGTAACATTGTTATGGATGGAAGATGTTCTGTTTTCACTCACTAGTACAGTACTGATGATATCTGTCCCAAGCAATGGCACCCAGAAAACTGATGGCGGCGAGAATCGATACCATTCCCTGAAAAGCGTGAATCTGACAGCCTTCGGACCCGAACGGCCAGTATCTTTCAGAGGTCAAAGGGTTCAGAAAAAAACACAAACACACACAGGTTTATATATATATATAGAGAGAGAGAGAGAGAGAGAGATTTGACATTTCTAATTTTCGTGTCCTAAAATTTTATATTTAAAAATATCATTGTCCTGAGTCCTGAGAAGGTGGAAGAGAAATATTCATCATAAATATAATTACTTTGTATTTGTACTTTGTGCAACAAACTGATTTTCTAACTTTTAGAAGCAAATGAAACTTTGGAAAGTTTCGATTCTGAATTCATGCAGTAGTTTAATTCAGTCTCACCTCAGATAACTGGCGTAAGCAGCCACTAAACCGTTAATATTGAGGCTCAGATCAGCCACTGCCAGGTTAAAGATGAAGAAGTTATTGGGCGTCTGCATCTCTCGCACTCGCAGGAACGCCATGGCCGAGATAAAATTAAGGAAGAAGCCGAGAAGGCCTACAAGAAAATATTCAGATATTCAGACTGTACAGAATTCATACCGCTGTGCACAGCAACACGCAGAGCAAAACAATATATATATATAATGCTGTTAGAAGAGTTACAAGTCCACAGTAATGAAGAAGCACCAATAATCACCATGATCAGATACCATCACTGTACCATAGTACTTAGAAACTAAGTTTATTTACTTAACTTTCTTTTATTTATAGATTTAAAACTATGCACAGGTTTTGTGAACTTTATAAACAAACAATCAACTAGCAGAGGGCTATGAGTCTACAGATCAACCAGCCCTCATTAATCGATTGATCAGCCATCATTAATCAAACAAACACAATGGCTATCCTGAAGTGCATCATGCAGTTATCCTTGTCAATACATTCACCGTCGAAGGATTCTCCAGCATGGATCTATGGACTCATTGATTGATTGATTGATTGATTGATCAGCATCACTCACCGCCGACCAGCAGCGCGGACCCGAAGGCGAACATGTCAAAATCACTGAATCCCTCCGGTAACGCGTATGAAGCCATTTTCAAATGTTTCTCACTGCTGACCGCAGCTTTACAATGCGAGACTTTATATGTGTGTTTCTTTCCTTGTGAAAGCGCGTGTGAGATTTTAAAGCCTCTGAAATCCCCGCAGGAATGTTTTAATGTTTTAATACCGCAGAAGTTTGTGAAATAAGAGCTGCAGCTCATTCTGTCCGAACTGCGCATGAAGATCAAACACAGTCCGGATACAAACACACACTTCTCTAACGCTTTACAAGCCAAACAATACACGCTTAAACAACCACCAGATGCCCAATACATATACTGTACTTCCAAAATAATTATATATTATATACACACACACAAACTCATTGTGATTTATTTGTAATATTTTAATATTTTAAAAAGGTTTAAAAGAGGCATGAAATTATCACTTATCATATAAAATAAGATTTGAAGAGTAAGATTTTAATGAAATTCAAATCTTCACAAGTTTTATTTTCACCATAATGAAAAGAAATGTTATGCAGACATTTTAGTCTACATCCCTAACCTAACCTAAACCTTTTTGCTTGAGGTCAAGCAAGTGTCAGAACCAATCAACAACTGTCTGTATTTTTAAATGATTTTTAAGTGAAGACAAACTTTTAAAGACACACGAGACTGTGGAGCAGCTTGCTGCTGAATTCAAATCAAAGGTTGCGATTAGGAAACTACTTCTTTGTTCTCAGATTTCAGATGTTAATGCCATTGGGAAATAATATACGTATGTTGTACAAAACTTGAAATGGATTCATTGTAATCTGGCTAAATTCTTTTAGCTGACACTCTCCAAAGAATGCAGAGCAAAATGCATTTCAGTGCAGCACTTGTACTTTCCCCTGTTGTTTTCCTCTGTTGCTTTGGATAAGAGTTTGTACTAAATTAATGAATTAAAATGTACAATTCTGAGTGAACCTGAGAAATCAGAAACTAGCTCTCTACACTCTGATCTGTTTAATAAGGGTGAGTTTATTCATAGATTAAATATGAAGAATGATGTGGATTTCCATTATTATTCTACAGGGAAAAAAGCTCCTCATTTCTTTGTCTTGACAGGACTGGATGTCACAGTGCAGTGGAACAAATATAGGGTATTATATATTTATCATACTATAAAAATATTTTTGTAGACACTTTGCAAAATATAATATATTCATATAAATATACACATGAATGTCTGTGCTTCAGTCTGAGACAGTAAGAATTTGCTCTATACTGCCACCAGGTGTTCCAAATGACAAATACACTACGCTTCAGTTTTTCTTAATTGCTAACAAGCATTGTTCAACACTGAAACCACTTTTTCAAAACTCTTCATACAGTCTGCATTACTAACACTACACTTGTGGCAATATATACACTATATTGCCAAAAGTTTTGGGACGCCTGCCTTTACGTGCACATGAACTTTAATGACATCCCATTCTTAATCCGTAGGGTTTAATATGGAGTTGGCCCACCCTTTGCAGCTATAACAGCTTCAACTCTTCTGGGAAGGCTTTCCACAAGGGTTAGGAGTGTGTTTATAGGAATTTTTGACCATTCCTCTAGAAGCACATTTGTGAGGTCAGGCAGTGATGTTGGCGAGAAGGTCTGGCTCACAGTCTCCGCTCTAATTCATCCCAAAGGTGTTCTGTCGGGTTGAGGTCAGGACTCTGTGCAGGCCAGTCAAATTCCTCCACACCTCGCTCATCCATGTCTGTATGGACCTTGCTTTGTGCACTGGTGGGCAGTCATGTTGGAACAGGAAGGGGACATCCCCAAACTGTTCCCACAAAGTTGGGAGCATGAAATTGTCCAAAATGTCTTGGTATGCTGAAGCATTAAGAGTTCCTTTCACTGGAACTAAGGGTTCAACCCCAACCCCTGAAAAACAACCCCACACCATAATCCCCCTCCACCAAACTTTACATTTCGACACAATGCAGTCAGGCAGTACCGTTCTCCTGGCAACCACCAAACCCAGACTCATCCATCAGATTGCCAGACAGAGAAGTGTGATTGGTCACTCCAGAGACACGTCTCCACTGCTCTAGAGTCCAGTCACGGCGTGCTTTACACCACTGCATCCCACGGTTTGCATTGCACTTGGTGATGTAAGGCTTGGATGCAGCTGCTCGGCCATGGAAACCCATTCCATGAAGCTCTACGCACTGTTCTTGAGCTAATCTGAAGGTCTATAGCTATTGACTCTGCAGAAAGTTGGTGACTTCTGCGCACTGTGAGCCTCAGCATGCGCTGACCCCGCTCTGTGATTTTATGTGGCCGACCACTTTGTGGCTGAGTTGCTGTTGTTTCCAATTGCTTCCACTTTATGATTCCACTAACCGTTGACTGTGGAAAATTTAGTAGTGAGGAATTTTCACGAATGGACTTATTGCACAGGTGGCAACCTATCACAGTACCACGCTTGAATTCACTGTGCTCCTGAGAGCGACCCATTCTTCACAAATGTTTGTAGAAGCAGTTTGCATGTCTAGTGCTTGATTTTATACACCTGTGGCCATGGAAGTGATTGAACACCCAATACTTTTGGCAATGTAGTGTATATAGTATAATGCTGCAGTATTGGAGTCACGGCTGTGTCAGGAGTCTTTCTGTGTGGAGTTTGTCTGTTCTCTCCGTTGGTTTCCTCTGGGTTTATCCCACAATCTAAACACAAACAGGAAGCTGAATTGGAGAATGTACGTTTGCCTGTAGGGTTGAGTGTGAATATGATTGTGTGCGAGCGTGTCATCCCTGTGATGGACTGGCCATCTGTCCAGGGTGTTTTCCTGCCTATGACCCAAGATGCTGGAAAGAGTCTCCAGCCTCCCCATGACCCTACATAGGACAAGCGCTTTGGAAAATTTATGGAATCAATGGATGGATGGATGGATGGATGTGAGTGTTCTAGTCCTCCCTCTCTCTCTCTCTCTCTGACACTCTTCTTTCCCCATGTGTCTTCTTTGATCCATGTTTTCAAACAAAATCATTCTGAAGCCATCCTGGTTTTCAAAAAATGACAAAAAAAGGGGTTCTTACATTTCAATTAAACAATTTGATACAATGCACTTATTGTGTACATACATGTTTTTACATTGTACTGCATCTGTAATTAATTTCTGTAATTATATTTATAATTACACTGTTCACCCATCCCTTACACTTTAACACACCCTTAAACCACAACCTTACCTGTATCCCACCTCAATAGCAGAAAAGTGTTTTGCAGTACAATATGAGCACAATGAGTACATTGTACTTATTTTTTTATGTAAATACGTAGTAGTTAAAGACACCTATTATAGATTTTTTTCTACTACTGTAATTGAGACTAAAAATAGGACACCTGGTCGGCTTTCATCTGAAATTGCAATGAGTTGTGTTTGGAATAGTTATTATTTAATTTCATTGTAAATATTTCAATATAATTCCTGCAGAAATGCTTGAATTTTGTTTTGATGCATTGATTTGAATTCGAAGGTCAAACTATCAACATTGATCTTTTGCATGTATCATGTTTTCCCATTTAATAGATGTATTACAAAATATTTTCAATTTAAATAATCTTAGAAAAGCAACATCATAAAAAATACAACATTTTCTCGACACTGTATGGTTTGCTCGAGATGTGTGGTGAAAATGAAGTAAAATAAAGCCGTTCACCAATACGATGCTGTGAATTCACAAACTGCTGCCCAATCCCAGTCTAAAATTAACCCTCCAATCAGAAGAAGAAGTGTCTGTTCTGTGTATATACAAAAGACAACCGCACAGCCTATGGGCTTCCAGGAAGGAATAATCGTGTAAATGAAAATACCCCAAGTCCTTCCTCTAATCTGCTCTATCCCTTTTATCTGGGGATTCAGAGCAGAGCGAGCAGAAAGTGCTTGAGCGACACAGAGATGCTGCATGAATAAGCGCCTCAGAAGCCCGTCCAGCGCCGCAGCACAGAAGATGCCCGGCCGCGTGTTCTGGGGTTTTGCGCTGGCGCTGTGTTGCCTTCCGTCTCTCTGCAGCTCCTGTCCTGCCCAATGCAGCTGCTTCTACCACAAACTGAGCGACGGCTCCAAGTCAAGGTAAGATTTCACATGGATCTGTCATTTACTGAACTGATATGTTACTGTAGAAAGTTGACCGTTGTCTGCAGAATATTGACACGCCAGTTTGCCCCTGCTCTTTATTTAGTCAGTGGATTAACGCGCGTGTGCTTTTTAATCTTGTTATTTGCAGTGTTTCAGGCCTCTGGCATTCATTGCACACAGTGTGATGATGATGATAATTCACAATAAAAGTAAATGCAGAATACTGCACAGCATAGCACCAAATTATAGCAATGTTGACAACTATAATTGCAAAGTAGATCATTCTTATTGTATTAGATCATAATGACGTGACTGTCATAAACATATCAACAGAAGGACACTGTCGTTTGTTTTTATAGGAGCGTCCTGTGTAATGACCCCGACCTCACTGACATCCCAAACAACTTTCCCTCGGACACCTCCAAACTCCGCATTGAGAAAACGGCCATCGGCCGCGTGGCCAGCGAAACCTTTCTTTACCTCAATAGCCTGGAGTACCTCTGGATATCGTTCAACTCGCTTTCCTCCCTCAGTGTGGACAGTTTCCGTGGACTCTATGCATTGGATGAATTACGGATGGATGGGAATGTTCTCACTTCCTTTCCATGGGAATGTTTGACAGACATGCCCAGCCTTCGGCTTCTGGATTTGCACAACAATAAAATCAGCAGCATCCCAGCTGAAGCAACCATTTACATCAGAAACTTGACTTATCTGGATCTGTCCAGCAACAGTCTGGCTACCGTCCCGGCGGAGGTTCTGACTTCATGGTTCTCTCTGAAACCTCCCCCGGATACAGAGAATTCCAAAATGATACTGGGTGAGTTTGTTTCTGCACTTAAACCATTTGAATTCGGTTGTAGAGTCGTAGTCATTAACGAATAGAAAAACATTGACAGAGGTGTCTGTTCTTCACGCAGGTCTTCATGACAACCCCTGGCAGTGCGACTGTCGTCTGTTTGATTTGGTGCAGTTTCAGAAGTTTCCTTCCTCCTCGGTGGCGTTCATCGACACGCGTCTGCGCTGTGCCGAACCGGAGAGCCTGTCGGGAGTCCTCTTTTCCGACATAGAACTCCGCAAGTGTCAGATTCCCCGTGTGCACACGGCCGTCGCGAGGGTCCGTAGCTCCATCGGGAACAATGTCCTGCTGCGCTGTGGGACCATCGGAGTGCCCATCCCGGAGCTGTCCTGGTCCCGGGCCGACGGAAAGCCCATGAACGGCACTGGTACGTGTCACGTATATGTGTACATGTCAGCCTTGGCTTCTCATTTCTGCTAAATAAAACCAACATCTGCTAAACAAATAAATAAATGGAATCTTCTGCTTGTACAATAAGAGAGATGCAAATATGCAAACATGCGAGTGAAATTGTTGTATTTGCACAGCTAAATGCAAATGCAATGTCAGAACTCAGACTAAAGTGAATGTTTTTTATTTTTTCTTATAGTTCAACAGGAAGTCTCTAAAGAGGGCATCATCTGGTCCATTCTCAGCGTTCCTGCTGTTTCGTACCGAGATTCAGGAAAATATGTTTGCAGAGCCACTAACTTTGTCGGGAGTGCCGATGCCATCATCTCACTTGTCATTTCTGATACATGGCAAATCGATGAAGCGGTCGCCAAAAGAAGCCACGGAAAGAAGAACGGTGGATTTGGTCGTGCGGCATATCAAGAGAAGCTCGTCGCCAGATATGTGCCGCCCGCCACATCAGCCGCTGTGCCCATTATTGAGCCTCTGAACGGACCGAAAGACATGGCGTCCATCAAGATCGAAAGCTACAGCGTTTCCGACGATGTTTCAAAAGCGAAGGCCTCAGCGGCTCCTGCAGCTGCCGCAGAAACTGACAGTGGTGTCGGCGAGCTTCAGAAAGATGTGTTGAGTAACCTTGAGGCCAATGCTTCTTCTCTGCAGCAGGGCCCGGAGCGCAGAGTGGTTCGATCGGTCAAAGTGATCGGCGACACCGACCACACAGTGTCACTAAACTGGCGAGCGCCCACCGCGACCAACACCACGTCCTTCAGCGTTCTGTACGCTGTCTTCGGTGAGCGAGATATGCGGCGCATTAATGTTGGGCCGGGCAAGAATCGCATCACCATCGAAGGCCTCGTGCCCAAAACCAAGTACATAGCGTGTGTGTGTGTGAAAGGCCTCATCCCTAAGAAAGAGCAGTGTGTGATCTTCTCCACGGACGAGGCGGCCAGCGCCAGCGGCACGCAGAAGCTCATTAACGTGGTCGTGATCACGGTCGCCTGCGTCATCGCGGTTCCTCTGACCCTCATCGTCTGCTGCGGGGCGCTGAAGAGGAGGCTGCAGAAACTGCTGGGCCGCAAGTCCAAAGACATTCAAGACTCGTATGTGACGTTTGAGACTCTGTCTCCAGGCACCAAAGCTAAAGGCCTGGAGGGTGAATACCTCAGCAGACTCAACCCCGACGAATCCAACCGCCTGCTGTCGGCCCGCTCCAGCGTGGACTCGGAGGCCACGGCCCGGAACGAGGGACAACCAAACGAGTACTTCTGCTGACAGACCAGCGCAGGGCCGCGTTCGCCCTGATCGAGACTCTCAGTTTCATGTGCTTGAAAACATGTTGACCTTTCTCAGCCCCGAAAGGGAACAAACCACCTCAAGTTCAGTGTTCAAAAAGGGAAAATGATCACGCAAGAATGAAATAATGTCTTTATTTTTTATTTTTGTCATGCACTTTTCCAATTAAATGTTTATCACTGATGAATTTATGTATATTGAATACTGTGCGATATCTTTATACAACACGTAATACCCATTTGTCTAATATTTAAGATTTTCTGTTTGGACCGTCAGGAGAGGGTTAGTGATGCACATGCTTAATCATGTACGTGACTTTTACTTTTTACTTGTTTTTTCTTTATAATGATGTTTTATTAACACAATTCAGGAGGAGCAGGTGCAGATAATTAACCTAATTAGCACAAGTGGAAAGCTTTCAGCTAATCAATCAACAACAAGAGGTATATATACTGCAGACTCACCTCTGACGGTTCATCAGCATCCCTCCACCACCCCATCTCCTCACTTCTGTTATTACCACATCCGGGGGGGGAGTACTCTGGGTTCGGGCCAAAATGCTGAGCTCGGAGCCCTCGCACTGGACAGCACGCCAAATACACATAATTTACTCTATTTAATTATATGTATATGTGAACTTGTGAACTGTTATATTGTCACCCCAATGTACTGGAGTGAGTGTTTTCCACTTTAACCCTAAAACTTATAATCTGTCCTATCAGGAATATGTTGTCTGTATGTACTAAAATATTTGTGTTTAAGAATATGACTGAATAAAACCATTTTTTTTATATATATATATATGGTTCTTGATTTCTGATTTGTTCCTCTTTATAAAGTGATGCACCTGTAAACACATCCAAGCACATTAGCTGTTCTATTCCCAGTTTGTGTGAATGCTCAAAGCAATATTTAGAAACTTCCGATGAAGTTTGACCTTTAAGGATAATAGGATTTCCTGCCGTCAGTCATCAGAGCCGCTGTGTGTTTTGGAGCATCTGCCTATTTAATGTCAGAGATCCCAAATGTAATTCTGTATTAAAGCTATTTACATGACAGAGAGATGGATATAGAGAATTAATATTCTTAACACTTGTTTTATCTTGTTTTCTTAAAACTGTTTTCAGTAATTCATTACTGTACAGCAACTGAACAAAAGCGAATAAGCCATTAAATTTGATCATATTCATCATTTACTGCTGATTAGAACCTGTGAAAAAATATAGCATTGTGTCTAAGCATCATTTACTCCCTGATCAACTGCGTCAGGATAGATTAAGTGTAATGAGCTTAAGTCAAGCAGGACCACGGATAAACCGCTCCTCGAGCGTCTTCAAAACACAATGGCCGTCTTTCACACGGTGCTGTCTGCACTCTTCTTCTGTCAGCAGCTCGGTTCTGCCGGATCCGTGTGTGTGACCGGATGCTCCTGTGCGGACGAGGCCTTCGGAAGGTGAGTCAGTCCTTTAGAACAGATGTTGGTTTAGGCTGGTAAAAACACTTTATAAATGACCCAGTAACTCAACGTGTGGCTCTATTCAACTTATCTAGGGCAGAACTTTAAACAGTGTCTTTTATGTGTATTAATGTTAATTTCCTGTAAACGCAGACCAAAATGTCTCTTTTTCCTGCTAACGTGCAGATCTTTGCTCTGTATGGAGCTTCCCTTAGGAAGGATCCCGCAAAACATTCCTGAGAATTCCATCAAAATCCGTATTGAACAGTCACACCTAGCTGAAATCCCTCAAGCGGCATTCGCTACAGTCAGTGCCTTAACCTTCCTATGGCTGAATTTTAACAATATAACGCTGATGAATGTTAGAAGCCTGGAGGGACTGCAGAACCTGACAGAGTTACGCATGCAGGGCAACAAACTGCGTTCAATACCATGGGCAGCTTTCCGGGACACTCCCAACCTTGACATTTTGGACCTGAAGCACAACCGAATAGACGTGCTCCCAGAATATGCCCTGCGGCACCTGCCCAAACTAACCTATTTCGATTTATCCTTCAATCAGCTCACCATCATTTCCAGAGACGTCTTCCTCAACTGGCCCCGCATCCAAACGCAGAGAGCCGGCGTCAAAGAGGAACGGGCTGACGTCGTTCTAGCGCTGCATGAAAATCGATGGCTTTGTGACTGCAGACTCAAAGGCTTTGTTGAATTCATCAACGCTATCAGCCCACCGATGATCCTGATGAACTCGTATATGACGTGTTCAGGGCCTGAATCCAAAGCAGGAAAGTTCTTTCATGAGGTGGAGTTGAAGACATGCTTGAAGCCAGAAACCTCCAGTCCTCAAACTGACGTCACCCTCCCTCTGGGGTCAAAGGTCACCCTGAGGTGCTTGGTGAAGTCCAGACCTGAAGCGGTCGTCCGCTGGAGCTACAGTCTGAAACGCATCAGAGCTTTTACAGGTCAGCACTTTGCCTAATGGCTGTCCATTTGATACCTTTTTCAAGTAGTAGCTTTTTTGATTTACTCTTTTATTTTTGAAGCTAATCATGTTACAGTGATCATGCTGTTAATTCTGACCTCCCTCTCGTCTTTTCTGCAGTTTCTCAGACTTGGCTGAGCGACGACACCATCAGCTCTGCGCTGATTATTCCGGCTGTTCATGTGGCCGATCGAGGCGTTTACACCTGCGCTGCCAACAATTTCATCGGCAACTCCTCTGTCAGCGTCCGGCTCGATGTCGTCCTAGACCACAACTCCACTTTCCCGCCCTCACCCGCCTTCCCGCTGGCATCGGTTGATGAAAGCGTGTATATAGACGTGCACATAGCCAAGCAGACCATCTATGGCATCACCATCGAGTGGTTTGCACTGACTGAGAAACCTGCAGAAACCTGGTTCACGGTTTATTTCGGCCGTTACGATGCATCTAAGAAAGACGCCATTCACGTGGGTCCAGGAACCAACAGCTACTCTGTCAGTGACCTGCTCCCGCTTACGAAATATGAAGTGTGCGTGACAGCGAGGAACCAGCCACCGCGAGACGGCCAGTGCGTTGTGTTCGTGACGGGCAGCGATGTGAACCCACCGGAGCAGAGAGCAAGACTCATCCACATTGTTGTCGTTGTTTGTGGCATGGTGCTGGCAGTGCCTGCTGGGATGTGTGTGTGCACGAGCGACACCAGAACACACTGTTGCGAGCGCTGCGCTGACCTGTACAACAGACACAAGCAGCGCGGCGACAGACAGGAGACGTTTGATGGCCTGCAGGCACCAAGTGATGAAGGTCAGTGTGGAGACTCTGCTGAGGTGAGGATGAAGAGGAGCTCAGAGCAGAAAACACAGAAGCGGAACAGCAGCGCGCAGTTATATTAAAAGAACACGGTTTGTGATATTTTCTTTGTGGACTGAATAGAAGCAAAAATTCACTGAATGCACTTTTGTTTTCTTCCATTTTCAGTGGGAGTGTTTCATTGTAAGTGCTGTATTCATTGATTTCACAGTATGTGCATTGTTTTAAATGTTTGTGAAATAAATGTCAAACATTAAAGGTGAGGTGGATTCATTCTTGTTTATCGTAAAGTGGATCTTTTTTCTTTTCTTTTTTTTATACATGTGAATGACAATTAGCTCAAAACACTATAAGATTTACTAGAGTTATGGCAATCTGACTGTTTTGTTTGGTCATGAATGCCCCCCCCCCCCCCCCCCACATAATTAAAATTAATATTTTAATTATCTAAAACAACATGAAAAATATTTCAGCAAGTAGCTTCTGTACTGCTCCAATTTTACTCTTCAACATTACTATTGCTGCAAAACTGAATAGTAGAAAAAGTCTCTTTTCATTTTTTTTTTCTTTTTTAAATAACACTTTAAAAATGTTTTATTTCTAAATGGATTTATAGCACAGAGTTTACATGATAAACACACTTGACATTTTGATATGCCGTACAAATAGCACATGTATTTTCATCTGCTCTTAAATCACTTCCAAAATATCAGTGAAAAAACTGTCTTTACAAAAGAATAAAAACAATAAAAATAATAATAAAAAGGTCTGACAGCAATAACTACAAATGAGAGAGTCTGGTTTCCGATGTCCGTACAGTCAGTAGACTTTCACCGAAGATCCTCAAGGCAAAAGTTGTTCAAAGAAGAAATAGTCAGACAGTAGGACACATCTACATACAGCACATCTATTGAAAAATGATGGACAGAAAGGGCTGTTTTGGGTATTAATGATTAGACTGTTTAGACTAAAAGTACTGAAACCTAAAGATGGCAGTATGGTGCTAATTATGAGATTACAGTGGCATTTGGCATCACTAGAACTAATGCATAAACTGGTCTAAGAAGCACAGCAGGACTTGAGGTGTACATTACTGAAATAAACAGCACTTAATTGGCTGTTTCTGTTTACAAACACATGTGCATAGACCAGCATTGGCAAGTTTTTTTTTATGATTTTTTTTTCTTGCAAGAAAACAAGCCAGATCATATTATTATGACTGTATGCCATTTTGAAAAACAGAAACACTTTAGATGAACCAGATGGCCACTTTAAAAACACTTTTTCACACACAAAGAAACATTCTTCACAAACAGCTGTTTGTAACATCAAATGTTTGGTCCACACATGTAAAACGTGTCCAGTGCGTCAGTGTGTCAGTAATAATAACCTTGATTTGCCTCAATAATTTTCTGTTCTATTCTCATTTTCAGCTCAGACACAAGAGCGGAGCTGATGCCACTGCCGTCTTTGTTGTGGTCGGATCTCTCATGGCCATCTGTGCTTTTGCTCGTCCTGCAGCTGGAGCTGCGACTGGGGATTCTGGAGGCCAGAGCACCGGACACCGTGGGCACGGCCCGCACACGCTCGCTCGGCCTGGAGCCGGCTGGAGGCGCAGGAGGCAGGACAGGAGCGCTGGGTGGAGGAGGCTTGGGTCTGGAGCTGCTGTTGCCACTCGTGTCATCGTCGTCATCGAGGAATCGTCCAGCGTTAGGGTCGCTCTGTCCAAACGCTGACCTGAAGGTCCAGTGCCGCTGCTCTTTGGGCCTCCTGCGTATGATGCGACGTGCTGGCGTGATCCTATTGGATTTTGTGTTGCGAAAGAACATAAGCGTGGAGATCATAACTGTCACCAAAACCATAACAGAAATGATGCCGACCGCCAGGCCCAGAGCTTTCAGTGGATTGTCCCGGCTCTGCATGAGAAAGGCAGCCATGGGCCCTTTGAGACTATTCTACAAAAAGAAAGAAAGCAAAAAAGTGTTGTAAATAATGTACACACCGTGAAAAAGTACTGTGGCTGTACCATGGTACAATAAAACCAGAGGGGAACCCTCAGAGAGGGCCTAAATGTACAAACTTTTAATTAATAGTTTAAAAAGTTAATTGGTTCTAATTTTATTTTAGGAATTTATAATTTGACAATAAACATCTAAATATTCTTGAGGAAATAAACCCTTCAAATCGGTCTATTCAGTTGTGTTGTGTAGACGTCCGTTTTCTCCATATTAGGAATCCTAAAGCCTAACGCTTTCAGCTCTGTGATTGGTGGTCCAGCTGTGAGATTACAGAGGGCCAATCAATGAGAGACAGATTTCGAATGACAGGAAAATTGACCAATCATATCCTTCCTCTAAATGGGTGTGCCTTGTTATCACGAACGTTATGACGCGTTGAGCCCGCTGCTGGGAACGTGATCGGGAAAAAACACTGATAAAATTCCTATGGAAACCATAACATTAATGAGGAGGACACCATTTTCAATACTAACTTTTAAAGAAAAGCTGGAGTTAATCTGCAAAGGGAGACCTACACCAGAGCTAACTTTTGTGCAGAAAGCCAAAGCTTTTAAAAGCATTTCAACCGCAGATGACAAGAAGCTAAAGTTTGCTGTTTGGGTAAGTTATTTAAAATTTAATAGATTATGTGACCACTGTTTTACTTATGTTAAGCTTTACTTAAAAACAGTTATTTTGCAGAATTTCTGGTCAATCTGTAAATTTACTAACTTACGAACATGCACATTTAACTGTAATTCTGCATAATAGTTACATTTATCCCAAATCATTAGTTTAACTGTGCCAGTCTAATGATATGTTTATTATCAGCATTGCATGTTTGTGGTGATGGGTCGCTGCTCACTGATGATGCGGAAGTGACTGTCACGCGTCGGCTTACATTAAATTTGGTTGGTTTTGTGGCCAGTTGTCACCATATTCTGCTGAAATGCACACACCGATTGTGTGATGATGCACTTATTTGTAATGAGGATTTGCAATTTATTAATTTTTGCTTCATTTTTGTGATAACTCTCATGCTAACATTTATGTTTGCATGTGGCATTTCTTGTTAAAAGTAAAATGCAGTATTATAGAAAAGGACATAGCTAGGCTGATTTAGGCTGAGTTTACTTTTTTCCCGACGAGGGGCCAAGGTTCAGAAGTCACAGTTCGCTACTGAATAAAACAATTGTTTATAAACTATACACAATCCATATTCCTATGCCAAGGTATTCACATCATAACCCAAAGTGCTGCGCATTTTCACAAACATAAATGACAAAAATAATCATTCAAAGCTGTTTTAAATGCATACAGCGACCCTCGTCTCACCGCCTCTGTGATGTCGATTTTGACGACGGCTGTGGTGCTGAAGGACGGAGAGCCTCGATCACGGGCTTGAACCACCACAGACCACCTGCAGTCCTTCTGTCTGGTGATGTTCTGCACGATCTCCATGGACTTGATGTATGGTTTGAGCTTAATCTCTCCTGTGGATGTGTTGATGTCAAAGATGTTGTCTGGATCGGCTTTCATGATGGAATATTCAATGATGTTATTGGGTTCCTCTGCGTCCTCATCCACAGCCTGAACACAAACCAGAATCAAATCCAAATCATCTCATTTACATTCACACCAGTAGTTGACAGTCTTGTTCAGCTGAATTGCTCACAGATGCAGAACTTTAAGCAGGTTGTGGAATCATCGGAGTTCATGCCGTCAGGCACAATGAGAGATTTGGCTTTTTATTATTGGCAAAGTTTGTTAAAGAACAGAAACTATGAGCCCACAAACCTGTATTTGCACTGGTGCTCCAATAATCATGGTCTTTTCCAGGAAGTTCTGGTTGAACTCTGGCGGATGGTCATTTTGGTCGAGCACAGTGACAAAAACCTCTGCAAGGCTGTATTTCCCCTCAGTGTCTTCAGCTTTTACATAGAAATTATATTTCGACTTCACTTCAGCATCTAAAGAGGCCCAGGGCTGCGTGTAAATGATGCCAGACGTGGGGTGAATGAGAAATCTGAAACAGACACAAGACTTTATTTAAAACTATGATGTGGTTAACATCGCAAATGATGTTTAACTGATGCGTCTTGCATGAGAAGTGTCCAATGAATACCATCCTGCACGGGACGAGACACGTTTCGGTGTGGTAATGATGGATTAAAATACAGAAGCTCCATTCACTGGTCGATTTAAAATCAAAATAAACATGCGGGCGTGTGCCTGATATTAAAACCATTATAAGAACTTCATCAAGTCTGGATTTCAAGCAGCTGCTTTTTTTCTTGTGAGTGTGAAAATTAACAGTCAGCCAGAAACCTGCTATTTTTCACACCATTATAATTTGCCTCCTGCATTGGGGAAGAATCAAGGCATAAATTTACAGGTTTTGCATTACCCGTATGTGTTCTACCTCCAGCTGTCAAATCGCTCGCTAATTGGGCCCTGACTCACTCGCGGGGTGTGGAGATGCTATTTTTATTTCTCCAATCCCATAACAAGATTAGCCTGCTCCCTCACCGGAGTCTGTCTGTAAGCTGTTTTGTACTTGTCCTTTAGTCCTTTACAGGCCTTATAAACACAAGCGAGGACCCAAACACAGGCGAGAGTGAGGGATCTGTGACACTTTTTGACCTGACAAAACTAACGTCACACACTAAATCGCAGACGCTGGAATTTGGTCCCATTCTGTTTGAGTTAGATTTGCCATCGCATCCATCATTTTAGACATCTTTTGTGCAAAAGTCTCAAGCAGCTATTTGAAGAGTGACGTCTATATTTAATTAAAGCTCAATCCAAACAGATGACTGAACAAAATGTTATGTTGTTAAAGGCAGAAAATCTGTTACTGGAGCTCAATATGGCTCTGCATAAATGGCAGAATCACTTATTCGAATCCATGATGTTCAGTATTGACGGAGCAGCTACAGTATTCCTCTGAACTCACAGATCAGCGCCAGAGCCGTAGATGGAGTATTTCACTTCCCCCCAAAGCCCTGAGTCGGGGTCTGTTGCCTGTAAAAACACCAAACACACATCAGTGCTCCACACGTAAAGCACCAAACCACTGCAGCTGAGAAATATTCCCCTGCTGTAAGACTATGAACTGGAGCATTTGTTCTGGAAAGCTAATTTCTCTACAACTATAAGCAAAGGAGCAGACAACTCTGCCTAAATTTAGCTCTTAGTGTTCATGTCTTGGTTAAACATCATTTCACAAAGATGCTCACGGTCACTGAGACGACGTTGGAGCCTCCGGGTGAATTTTCAGGGATCCTGGCAATGTAAAACTCTGAGGAGAACTTTGGAATGTTGTCGTTTGTGTCCAAAAGATTGATCAGAATATCCGCGGTGGCACTGAAGCGCTCCGGAGTGTCGATCTCAACTGCTAACAGCTGAAAAACAGCATACGCACTTCTCAGCATAAAACACCATGAGATGACATACAGCAAACATAAGATCAGGAACAGACCTTGAATGTTAAGAACTGGTATTTTTCATAGTCGATTGCGGTTGAGTTTTCCACAATGATGGTGACTTGGGCTTCATTGAGAACCGTCTGAGGAACCACACGGAGAACTCGGGGTCCCACCAGCAGCAGTCGAAATTTAGCATTCGCTCCCTGGATGAAACGGGAGAGATCATAGAATATGGTACATTAATAGAGAAAAAACACTTAAAACACCCGCAGGGAACAGTTTATTTATAAGTGTTAAAAGATAAAAGTGTATTAGGCTAGAAAACAGGTAAAAAGAGAGAGTGTGTGTGCGTGTGTACAGATGAAACCTGATGATATATCTTTTCCCAACTTAATATGATCAATCCCATTATCTTAAATATTAAATAAAAATTAGTCTTAAACTTTACAAAATGGCAAAAGTTTAAATTAGCCTTTCAGTAACAGATTTAAAGTGTGATGATTGTGTGAATGTTGGGCATCACTGTCACTGTGATTTGTGTAACGTGTTGTAAATCTACAACATTAATAGCAGTAATTTTCTGAAAGCAGAACAATCTGTGAGCCGTCATCCACTCTCAGTTTAAGCAAAACGGACTTGAATTGTGAGATTCACACTGGAAGAACAGCCCTCACTTTACAATTCTCACACATTTACTATTTATAGCTCTGCATTTATTATCAGAACGTAGACTGGAATGCAGGGATATTATCTAAATGAAATGCATGTATGAATGGTGGCCACTGCTGGTGAATGCAATGAAACAAGGCAAAAGTTTAATGTGTGATCATGTTCAGTGTGTGCACCTGGTCCGAGTCGTTGACGGTGATCTTCAGGCCTCGGAGAATCTCTCCCTCCGGCGGGTGTTCGTACATGGTCAGCTCAAACCGGTTCTGTGGGCCGTTCTCGCCGTAGAATGTGGGTGGGTGGTTGTTCAGGTCCACCACACGAATACTGACTGTGGTGATGGCGTAGTCAACTATCTGGTTGGCAGGTCCAACCTCCGAAGCCTTGGTTTAAAATGAAGCAAGTCTTATGTCATGCATGACACTACTTATAAATAGACACTCAATCTTTACTGATATTCATATTATAATTATAGCCAACCTTGACTTTTAATTCATATAACTCATTCCTCAGCTGTACAGGAAATGATGTCAGGCTGATACACCCACTGGTGCTGTTGATGCTAAAGAAGCCGTCGCTGCCTTTAGTGAACAGAAGAAGAGACAGACGCTGTACAACAGATTTAATGAAGCTCTTAGTTTTGCACAATCTAACATTATTAAGACTGAACTTGGTAGATAAATTGAGCTAGATGACATGAAGGCAGAAATGAGCACTGAAGCAATAACGCAGCTGACCGTTCAGAATGGAGTAATGGATGGGATTGGGGCTGTTCTGGTCCCCGTCCTTGGCAAAAACAGTGAATATCTCTGAACCCTGGACACAAAACGTGTCAGAAAAAAGTCAGAACATTGTCATAAAAGCAAACATACATATATATGAAATATATATATGAAAAAGTCTCATACTTACTGGTACAGAGACTTCATAGACAAATCCAAAATACGGAGTACCAACAAACACTGGAGGAGAATCTTGGGTGTCGATGACATTGATGGTCACGATGGCTGTTGAGGTCATAACCTGGTATTTCCCGTGATATTTACCACCTCCATCCTGAAATAGACGCGCAGCACGATGTTCAGATAGTCACTGATTTAAACGGCCACATGAGAAATGACGTTCTGAGAAAATTCTTCTTATCTTTGGCATTAGTGAAAGATCAAAGCAAACTCCCCAAACTATTACAGAGGACAGAGAGGATTTTGTTGCTCACCTTTGCAACAACAGTGACAAAATGAGTCCTGGAGAGTTCGTAATCCAGAGATTCACCAGGTCTGATGCGCAGAACGCCACTGTGACCGTCGATGGTGAACTTACTGCTGGACTGCAAACGAAATGACAACTGATGAAGATTTCTTTCCTGAAATATATAACACATCTCTCAAAATTACAATCTCTTCTGTCCAAACCTCAACCGTTTCAGACCGATCTGTTCCAAAAGATGACTCTCAAATGTTATGAGCTGGTTGTCACGCATGCGTGTAGTTTTGGTAAATTTGAGATGAGATGGTTTGGAATGTAGGCGATTTAGTAAAATATGAATAAACAGATCAGAGTGAGAACCAGAACACACCGGACTGCAGATCTAATGTATGTTTAAAGGGGGGGGTGTAATGCTATTTCATGCATTCTGACTTATTTACACTGTTAAAGAGTTGGATTCTCATGCTAAACAAAGCCAAAGTTTCAAAGCACGGGTTGGGTGTATGACGGAGTATTTCTGTGCCAAATATACTCTTCCAAATCCTCATAAACTTTGCGGCCTTTTTTTTCCCGAGTATGGGCCTGTGTGATGTCAGCGGGGTCGGAATTCCTTGTACGGGCACTTCTTCAATTAATTGTAGAATAATTATATCAGAAATGATGAAACATGTTGTTTAAAAAAAAGTATAAGAATATTAGACTTTCACGTTTCCTCTGAGAAACCTGCACTTAGAGGCCAGATGCTCGGCTCACTTTGGTGTGGGAAATATTCAGAAATGTCCGACCTCAGATGCCTCGTGAATCAGAGCGACATGTGGCCGAGTGCAGAGGTAAGCCAGGCTAAGCCCTCAACCTGCCTAAATGTAATTGAAATTTAATCCAGTAGCAGCACATTTTCTGATGGTACTTTGGTGTCACGTCTGTTCGACAGGCGATATGTGTGTGTGTGTGTGTGTCAGTGTCTCTGCAGCATCCCACATGACTGTCCTCTACAGACACAGAGTATAAATGTTAACACTGGTATTAGCACACAAAGCTTATGACATCTTAGAGATTAAAATATGTTCAGTGGTTATTATTTTAAACTCATTCCCTTGAGAAAGGGACTAAATCAAATTTTTAAAAGAGCGACCACTGATGCCACAGGAAGTTGTTTGGTCTAACCTGCAGGTAGTAGGAGACACTTCCTCCAGAGCCGAGGTCTCTGTCGACGGCCTGAACCCTGTAGATGCTGCTGCCCGAGGCGGCGTCCTTCAACGCAGATCACAGACATTCAAACACGTCATTAGAAGAGCTTCGCCAATACTGCTGACTGTTTATTATGACACACATCCATTCATTTCCAAACTGCTTTTCATTCTTACCTCGGGGACATCCACTATGTATGGTCGATTTATAAACTCAGGTTTTTCGTCATTAACATCTGTGATAAACACTCGCACATTTTCTACAACCTGGAGAAACGAGGTATAAAGTAAATTTGACCTGACAAATTGCACATTCATAGTCAAAAATGTACACTAAAGCACATTAAACACAACACACATAATACACAGAGGACTATGGGACTAAATAATAATTAATGAACAACTATAATTGAAATCCAGTGTCAAAGGCTAGTTATACCTCTTCTTAAAGGAGAAGTGTGTAATTTTGGCACCACTAGCAGCATTAAACAAAATCCTAAATCAATGATTATTTCCCAAACATTCCTGCAGCCAAACAGATTCCAGTCAGCAGATCACATTAGCATTAACACTAAACGAGCTCACGTCACTGGTTGAGTCAGAAGTTCCTCACACTAATCAATGTTGTGAAAGCGTCACAGAGTCACAAGGTGTGTTTGACTTCAACTGATCGATCTGCTGCTTCTAGTCAGGGTTAGGAGTCCAAAACGTCACGTCGCAGATGAACTGGATTACATGCAGTAATTGTTGCATTTTCCAAACTTGTTTCAGACGTTTACATGTAGCAACACTTTTCATTCATTGGATTCTGTACTGCACCTGAATGTCATTTTCATCAGTTTTATGTTAATAAACTTGACACAACATTAAGATTACATTAAAAAAAGTTTTGACTTTTATGAAAATTTGGATTTGTGAAAATTAGCAGATCTGGGGCCTGTACCATGAAGCCGGATTCGCTGGCTAGCCAGGTAAGTTTCAGATTAGTTTGCACCAATCCTGGGTTTTAGGTACCATGAAAGTGACTTGGCTTTTAGCGGTGTTCATCACCATAGTAACTTACGCTCCACAGCTAACCTGCTCCGGGGCAGGATATGTTCTGGGTTAGAGATCTCAAACTGAAATTGGACCAATCAGATGTGAGCAAACTGACACTGACAAATCCAACGCAATAAAGTCATAAATAAGCTGTAAATAAACTTTAAATATGATGTGACCTTACAAGTATGAGTCTCTTTCGCTATATATCAACTATATAAACTAACTTCACAACTTTCTTTTGCACTGATAGAGAAAGATCATTTCTTTTATTTGTCCTCTTTCACAGACAAGTATTTTCCATTAGTGTAAATGTTTAAATTCTTCATTTTCACCAAAAGAGTTTTGAATCGCGCCGGCTCTCTCGCGAGAAGTGAATCACAGTTTATCGTGTTGCGAGGCATGTGATTGGCAGTTTGCCACTGATGTCACGGATTCACGTGCACGCGCTCCACAAACTCAGGATCAAAGCCTGAGTTGACAGAGAAAGTTTATGATCAGCATCATGGTACCAACAAAGCCAGATTGGAGTGGTTTGGTTTTGTCAACTCGAAACTAATCCTATAACCCTGAGTTTGTTCATCTACCATCATGGTACAGACCCCTGAAGGTGTCAGAATAAACATAAAAATGTGTCATTGTTGTCGTCCAACGAATCCGGCCAATCGTCATCATCGGAGCTCATGCAGCCTGAGCGAGACACTGCTCTTTTGATGGCATTCATCACAGTGGAAATGTGGAAGTGCCATCTTCTCAAGTTGGACAAAATTTCTACCCAACATGCACCGCTTCCAGTCAGATGCCGGTGTAGTGACAAACTGCCCCCCCCCCCCCCTCCATTAGGACCCCATGCGCTCCCATTGGTTCAAATTGTTTTTAATTGGTCCTCTTCTTAGCACCTGTTTACAATTCCTACAAAATCATGTTATGATAAATGCTGTTTCAACTACGTTATAATGACCATTTATGTTTGTATTAGTTAGCTTATGTAGTAGCATAGCATAAAGATACCCGATTAGCCCGATACTGTAGCTTAGTTTATACACGCATTTGCTCTTACCCTGCATGTATTCACAATCATCTTTAATATAATTGTGTGTTAAATAAAGTGTTAAATGCCCAAATATTTTAGTTATGGACAAAACAAATTAATGATGTTCAATTATTCACTTAATAGGCTATTATAAGTATTATTTATTAATTAACAGTTACTCCAGTGTAAGACATTACGTGCAATTGGTTTTATTTTGCACTAATTTGTTTTCTTACTCATTAAGCTATATGGGTATTTTAAATTAATATAATTCATAGGATAATCATTAACTGGCAGATTGGGAAGACTCAATTTTAAGGAAGGAACTGATTTGTCATGATACGGTCGGTCTGTCCAGTGCCACATGAAGTCAAACACCTCAATGTTTCACTCCTTACAAACTACCAATGACTGACTCATTCGATGACACTAGCTGAACATACAAACAACAACACACTTCCGCTTTAAGAAGCAAGCCTGTAATTTAAACATATTGCAATCATGTTTTATCACCTTGTTTCTGCCATCTGTGATGGTCACAAATGCAACGATCTCATCCTGAACCTTAACAATCAAAACAAGTTTCATTATTAACACAAATATCAGACTTCAGCTGGTATTTTTCCTGATTTATGTCCATATAATGTGCCATTTTAATAACATGTACACTCACCTCTCTGTCCAGACTTTCAATGAGAGTCACATTCCCTGATTTGGGCTCAACACTGAAACACTCTCTGGAGCCCTTATCAAAGGTCATGCCGTAGGTCACGGGTTCCCCTTCCGGATCGGAGCCGTTCAGCGTGTACACATGAGTCC
Source organism: Megalobrama amblycephala (assembly GCF_018812025.1). NCBI lineage: Eukaryota > Metazoa > Chordata > Actinopteri > Cypriniformes > Xenocyprididae > Megalobrama > Megalobrama amblycephala. The sequence continues at coordinate 34,375,098 of NC_063063.1, forward strand.
CTGTGGAAGAACGAGTCAAATATGAACAAATGATCTCAAAGTATGGGTACATACAGTATGTGCTCCTCAACATTGAGATGAAAACCAGAAACCCACTGCGAGCAATTCTTTGTCACTCATATTGCATCAAAATTAGCTGAATATCTGAGAAATGAATTTCGGCACACAACAAAAATGAATTCAGCATGATCAGAGATTTGGCTCATTATATCTCTGTTCTGTGATCAGTTCAATATGACACATTCAGTCTGTGCATACGCCAGCATACAGCATTTGATGTTCTTATGTTTTCTGTTAGTCTGACGGCATGATATCAGTGTGTCATCACAGAAGTGAGGTGCATTTGAGTGCTAACCAACAGATGTGTCTTCAGCGATACTGAAAAGTGCCATGTTTCCATTCCTGCTGCCAGCTCCATTATCATAGAAATACGGTGCGAAGTCAGATTTCCCTGAAAACACAGATACTTCGAACTCAGCATCAAATAACATGGAAATACACATCAAGCGTTCTGAACATGAAACATCAGAACGAAATAAAGTGTAGGTTGTGACATCTTAGGTAGACTGACAAAAGCATTCAGCGAAATCGCTGACACAGAAATCATTTGGACCAATGCATGTGAAATTCAGTCTTAGTGAGAATTACATGCATTTTAGATAACTGCTCTAAAAATAAAACAATAGTTCTACTGTAAATTGTTTCAAGTTTTAAGTTAAATGTGTATATTAAAGGACAATTAACCAAGAAGCACAGCTCTGCTCTCCTGCGAACACTCACATTATACTTAAAGGATTATTGAGACAGTCACAGTTCTGAAGCTGATTACACAAAGACTACAGTCTCGTCTCTAACCAGTAAAACACTCAGTAACTCACCCATAGACATCCACAGTGACATGAGAAGAATTACAGTCTGTTTTTCCCTCATACTCTTCATCCTGCAGAAAAGTGTGAACCGACTGAAGGATCATATGGTGAGAGATGCAGCCGCTGCCCATCTGAAGACGTCTTTAAACACGTCTGAGCGCAGGAGAAGCAGCCTCCGTAATCCTGTGACTCACTGCAGCTCACGACTCAAAGACGGACCTAGAACAACAAACGCATCTAACCATCACCAAGTTTAGGAACACAGTGCCACATTTTCATTTTTAAACTTAACATTCATTTTAAGGTCAGACTCCATAACACCTGCTTTTTACCTAGAAATATAATTGAGGCTTATGTAGATTTAGACAATTTGTTCTGGACCTTCAGAACTAAATGAAATGGAAGGACAGAACCTTCAATACATCCATCATTTTCCTATGAAGTGTACATTTGCAACATCTCCCTGAGTTATTTTAAGGGGTGAATGTGACACGTCACGCATGTCAGTGAACGCAGAACAGTCACGAGAATTGCTCAGCTTTATACAGTGTAAATGAGTACACCCCCTTTGAAAAGTAACATTTTAAACAATATCTCAATGAACCCCAAAATTTCCAGTAAAGCTGCAAGCAGCAATGAAAGTGCATCAGTGAATGTTAGAACCTTTTTTAATAGTTGTGTTTGAGTCCCTCAATTGTCCTCAGTGTGAAAAGACGGATCTCAAAATCATCGTCATCATCAAAGTCACTGCTGGAAAGGGTTCAAATATGCAGAAAATGCTGGAAAACTGAAGAATCTGCAGGAACTGGAGGATTTTTCTGAAGAACAGAGCTCAGTTTAACTGCTCAGGACAAACAAGAGACTCACGAAGAACCATCACAAAACACAAAACAGTCGTGGATCATCAGGTAACAGTATTGAGAATCAATGCTTCACATACTTATGAATGGGGTTATTTTAATAAATTCAGCTATTGTTTTTGTCTTGTGGACTATATATAAACATCTTTTATGTAAAATATCTTACTCAGGACAGTACTAAATAAAAAATAACATGCATTTTGTATGATCTCTCATTTTATTAAAATTATTCACATTTTCACAGATTCTGCAAGTGGTTCACATACTTTTTCTTGCAACTATATATATAGAGAGAGAGAGAGAGAGAGAGAGAGAGAGAGAGAACATACATACATGCATACAGTTGTTGTGGAAATTTTAATTTTTCATATGCTTTAACCTGTATTCTTGTGAAATATGATGCTTATGGAACATGATATGATGCTGGCTTCATTGGTAATGTTTAACATAGTGTTAACATAGATGTTAGAAATAGAAAGAGCAAGATATGGTATGGGGACATGCAAGATGTATGTTAAAAACATGTCTGTGCTAACAATGTGTGGAAAGTTACAGCCACTAAGAGATGTTCCAAATATGGTAAAAGGATAGAGGCTTCGGCCTTGGAGGTTAGAGATATAAAAGTGAGGGGAAGCTTTCGTTCTGGGTCTTACACTCTGCAGCTACTTGTGTTTCTGTATGACCTGTCTGACCTTTCTTGCAAGAAATAAAACCTTTAAAAGACAATTGGACATGTTTGTCTCTTATGCAGTAGAGTCGGAGTTGATTTTTTTTGCCACAACACAGTATACACACAATGGTGTAGGTAATCAATGGTGATTACCTACACCATTGTTGGGTGTAGGTAATCAGGACATTAGTGTGGTATTTAAATGGGAGCGTTTCCCAAAGTACTATTGGTACTAACTGTTGTTTTTGTGTGATGTATAGAGAACTGTGTTTAAAGTTTAGCAAAAAAAATTGTTTTACAATAATTACAAAATTGTTTTGTAAGTCGCTTTGGATAAAAGCGTCTGCTAAATGACAATAGCAAACTGAGTTTAAAGCACGCAATGTGCTTGTAGTTCTGCAGACTTGGTCCATGAGTGAATGTTTCACTGATTGGGCCTCAAGTACCACTTTTAGTGTGTAAGCAATTTGAAAAAATTGTATTGAGAGCATTGGTGGCTTAATGGTTGTTTTAAGAGATTATTTTAATGTAAAAATTGGGCCTTGTGTGATGGAAATGTGGAAATGTGATTGAATTTATTGTGAGACTGTGTGGTTTGTTTTTATATATTTGTTTTCTCTTTGTTCTGTTTTGTTTTGGACCTACATACAGTAGGGTTCCCATTTTCTTATATATGGTTAACTCTGTGGGGAACACTTTATAGTGGTTTATTTTTGAGATCGTTTCACTTTGGATTTGTAGTGAAATTTTGTTTGTTTTATTTATGATTGCGTGTGCACTTCTTTGCAGAGCAACTGCCATCCTATATGATTGGGGAAACATGTGGTCTGCTAATTACCCTTCGTGCTACTTTTGCATGTGAATATTATCTCATTAACTATTTGTAAAGGAACACTTTGGTTGTCATCTCAAATTCTCATCTTTTGTGAAATGATGGCTTCACATGCTTTTGGAGATCATAAATATGAGTTGAAGACTTGAAATGCTTCACATGAACAACCTCTAATCTTGAAGTTATGACAGGATAACTTCAGAGTTACCTTTGATCCCCAAATTGAGATGAACCCTAACCTTTCAGCACTACGGAGATGAGGGACGGTTTCGGTAATGAAGGTTTGGTCAGTGTTTTTCAAAAATACAGATACTTTGTTTGCTTTTGCATCTTCAGTCATACTGAGCAAACAGGGACATACAGTCAGCATTACAGTTTCACAGGCTCTCTTTAGTGAAAGTGAATTAAAGTGACATGAAGGACATACTTGGAATTTGCTCACACATTAGGAGTATAAAGTGTCCCAAGTTATTGGACCTGTGACCTCAATCGTCTACCACCTGTAAACCGTTAGTGTCTTAAGGACAGTTTCTAAACATTTCAATAAAGATATATAAAACTTATTTGGATTTTACAAAATTCTTTAAAATACAGTACCCTGAAAAAATGATGTTTCTTTTTTTGCTTAGTTTATATATGTTTATCTGTATTATGTTACATATTGTGCATTCCACTGTGAAAAATCTTATGTAATTGCATCTTCAGTGGCGGAAAGCAGGATCTTCGGACAAGCATGTGAAGGCAAAAAGTATGTTTCCTCTGAGCTTCAGCATGTGATATTGTATGACACTCCCTCTGCTGGTCTACAGCTGTCAGGGCAACAGCATGATCACATGAACGCACAAATCCACCAGCTGCCAAAAGCTTGATAGGCATCTGTTTTTGAGGCTACTCCTGTTTTCTTTTTACTGACAATCACTTCATATTAAGGGTTTTGGCAGTGAATGTGACCTGCAGTCACTATTGAATATTTCCTAATTTTTGAGTTTTTAAGCAAGTTGCACCTGTTCCAGTGCTGATGTTCCCATCCGCTGGCAATGGCCTCCTTTCAGGATTTAATCAGCATCAGAATACAGATGGCAGACACGTGGATTACTCGCTAATCTCGCTGTCATCTGCCGCTGGTCAGAGCACAAATAAAACAAGAATGCCTGTCGATCCTCTCGTAACGGCAGGACACAAACATCACGGACAGGGCTTCACTATCACAGCTGCTGCACGGATCTGTCTGAAAAATAACAGTCCGTCTCAACTTCATAATCTGGATCATTGACCATAATCAATGTGTAAAATGATCAGACACCGCTGAATTCAACTCAAAGAAACCAGTGAAAGGGCAAGTTATCAGAACATGAGATGAATGTTTGAGAGCATGTCTGAATTCAGGTCTGTGCTGACGGGCGATTCAATATCAGCCGCTCATTCAACATCATTCTGCTCTTGATATTTCTAATGTCTTTAGATATCACTGAGCCAAAGCTAAAAACACTCCTGCGTAATGTTGGTAAATTAGTGCTTGATGTCTGTTGAAAAGCAATAACTGTACAATTAAGATGTGGTAAAATGTAGATGCAAATAAAGTTTATTGAACCACGAGTGTCAAACTGTAAGAACACAAGAATCACAGTGACACAAACATTCTCTGTGCAATAACTCTGGTCTGCTGTGAGATCATTTGTAAAATAAATAGACAAAAATGTTTGTTGTTATAATTACACCAAATGTGGAACTGAGTGAGAAGATCTGCATTCACCCTCATCTGATAAGAAACATCGACTGTCTGTCCTTTTAATGTCTGAAACACGTTCAGCTGAAAATAATCCAAACGTTTTTTTCTGCTTTTAAACAAATAAATGCAAAATAAATGAGCAACACTTTATTTAGCAACATCATCTGCTCCAGTCCAGTCTCGTGTCTTTTTGTCTCCTTAAAGCTACTTCCTTCTGTTTCCGCCGCCATTGGCTAGAATCATCACCAGCCGTATGAAGATGTTGAGAGTGTCCATGTAAATGCCCATGCATCTGTCAGAGCACAGAGGAAGAGCACGTCACAGTGATGTAGTTTACAGAAGGCGGCAGCATGTGGACAGACATACTGTACATATGAAAGAGACATTTTCTTTCCCTAACCCACAGAAAAGACTTACGCATTAATGGGGTCATATTTCTGAACGCCATAAAGAGGGTGCGTCTCTGCACGCTTGATGATTTTCTGTGTGTCGTACAGCAGAAACATGCTGAACAGCACCAGACCTCCATAAACAGCCACGGAGTAGAGACCGGCCCCGAACGCTGAAGTGGGCGGCAGGAACATGGAGCCTTCGGAAGGAAGAGGCAAAGAGTTAAAATCCCTGCAAAGTCTCTAAGTAAACAGACCAAACAGACTCAAAATCTGAGGCGGACTGTAAGTGAATCATACCCAGAGAAGAGGCGAACACCACTCCGAACCCCACGGCGAGCGGCCCGCCCATGCTGAGGAACTTCTCACTGGGCGCACACATGGCCACCGTCGACAAACCTCCCACAATGCCTGCTGTGTACCAGGCTGCTCGAATCATCAGTGGTCCACCCAACAGAGTCAATGGAGCAATGACGGCTCCCATTACTCCTGCACACAGAGGAACACGACTTCATGAGCAGCATGTGACTCAAGTGCTGTTCGTCCACACAGGAGTGATAAGTTTCATGTGAGAGCACGTATCTGCCTTCTGAAATGTTCTGCAGTGCTCAACTAAAGGAAAGCAAACCCAGCAGAACATCAACAGACTACAGTGCCCTCTAGGGGTCAGTTAAAGCATCTGATCATCTCTGGCCTCACTAAGTTTCTGACTGACCTGTGACAGCACTTTACCTGCGTGTAACGCCCAGGCCAGGTGTTTCGGCATGGGACTGTTCTCGTACGAGATCGACCTCACCAGCATTCCTGCGCCAATCATAGCAGCGAATGTCGCACCAATAGCCTGCGGACCATTAATAAGTTTGTCACAGCACTTATCAAGAGTCAGAATTCAGGAATTTTTTTTTAATACCCCTCTCAATATGAATGTTAAACTACAAGCTGGATCAGGTACAGTATATAATTATAGTACAACTTGTAGTATGTTCTACCAATAAGAATCACTGTCATGTAAAATGTATTTAAAGGGCAATGAATAAAAAGCACTAAAACATGCTTGTTTATTCATGTGATCTCTTGCGTACCAGCCAGGAGCCCCTCATCATGAGTCCCATGAGCGCCGGTGTTCTGCTGACGGCCACAGCGGACAGTGCCGTCAGGACCCACGCTGCCTGCGAAATACATGTATGTGGAGTGGATCCTGTCCTTCACATACTGCGGCCAGATCCTGTAAAAAACACACAGCTTCAGTTTTCATCAAGAGCAAAGCGCTTCTGCTCGCGCTCTGGCTACAAATGATTCAGAGAGAAGTTCATTGTTAATCAGATCATTTTTTCTGCTGGCATAATGAGATCATTATGTCATTCAGGAGCCGTTTACACAACACAGATTACAACTAAATACAGAACACTTTTTATGTGTTTTGGCTGACTCTTACACTGCTTTCTCTATGGCTCCCATCTCATTGGACATCCCGAAGCCGTAATAACATAAAGCTCCCAATCCGACGGCGGCGCCTCCTGCCAGGATGATCCTGCCCATGTTGTCAACTGTAAAGGAGAGGAATTCTAGCAGGACACTCACAAACATCATCTGTAATGCCATTCTGAGTTGCTCTGGGGTGTTTTTTAAAAGGGGTCAGAATGTAATCTTATTTTTTAAATCTTTAAATCTCTAATTTAGAGTTTGAAGGATTCAGGATTGAAGCATTCATTCGCTACATAATGTTCAGGGCTGCGTTTCTCAAAAACTTCTTGAGCTCAACTGATCGTATAGACTACTGATGTCGGTGGTTCTGCGATCTCCTTAGGCTCAGGATGCTTTTGGCAAACGCAGCCCAGACTGGCATTAACATCCGTCTCAGCTGATCCGATCACAAGCACTTAATAATACAGGCATGAACAGCGTCGAAAACATTTTGTGATTGGATCACTCAAACCACAGGTGGCGCTGCAGTCAAGGGAAGGAGTGATAAAGAGCCATCGGGTCAGACACCTTTCACCTCTCGACATAGACCAGAGATCTGAGTGATCACGGCATTGCACTATCTGCTGACAAACAAGCAGAGGGCCACAGACCTGGGGCCTGTACCATGAAGCTGGATTAGCTGGCTAGCCAGGTAAGTTTCAGATTAGTTTGTGCCAATCCTGGGTTTTAGGTACCATGAAAGTGACTTGGCTTTTAGCGGTGTTCATCGCCATAGTAACTTACGCTCCATGGCTAACCTGCTCCGGGGCAGGTTATGTTCTAGGTTAGAGATCTCAAACTGAAATTGGACCAATCAGACGTAAGCTAAGTGACACTGACACACCCAACACAATAAAGTCCATCCCTCAGTTTCTCTTCCTCCAAATTAAATGTCACAATATAGTAAAAACAAATATTTAATGATAAAATTGTCTGGTTTTAATGATAATTACTTAGAATTATTTTATGATTTATATATGATTTGTATAATTATCTATATTTTTATTAATCCATTACATGCACACAAGTTTAGTTTAACAGTTGTTAGTAAGCATTTAGTTTCAATGAATATTAATATATATATAGATCTTATGTAATATAAATAAGTAAATATACTCTTTAAATAGACTACATGTGAACTTGTATATTTGAGTCTCTATTGCTATATATGATCAACTATATAAACTAACTTCACAACTTTCACTTGCACTGATAGAGAAAGATCATTTCTTTTATTTGTCCTCTTTCACAGACAAGTATTTTCCATTAGTGTAAATGCGTTTAAATTCTTCATTTTCAGCAAAAGAGTTTTGAATCACGCTGGCTCTCTCGCGAGAAGTGAATCACAGTTTATCTCTGTTGCAAGGCATGTGATTGGCTGTTTGGCACTGATGTCACAGATTCATGTGCACGCGCTCCACAAACTCAGGATCAAAGCCTGAGTTGACAGAGAAAGTTGATGATCAGCATCATGGTACCAACAAAGCCAGATAGGAGTGGTTTGGTTTTGTCAACTCGAAACTAATCCTATAACCCTGAGTTTGTTCATCTACCATCATGGTACAGGCCCCTGCTCCAACACACAAACCTGAATCAAACACACCTGAAGGTTCAACCGACTCTGAGTTAAAACCTGAACTCTGAGTTGACTTACTCTGAGATGGGAACCTCTGAGTTTTCGGTTTCAGAACAGCTGAATAGAGTTAGTTCAATCAACTCTGAGTAGGTTGACTCTGAATTAAGCGCGTGCACCACGAGCCCTGATCAATGGAGCTCCGATATTACGATTCACCATGGCAACAGCACCCAACAGAATGACGTCTGCATAATTCTGCAAAAAAGTCAATACATGTTTTTCTTACAGGTGAAAACTGGTAGAACGGTAGGTTATTGAACTAATAGGCTATTCATTTTCATGGTATCCCACGGGCAAAAAATATAAAATAATATAATAATTTAAATGCATTTTTTCTTATTTTGCAAATTATCTGCCAATGGAATTAGCATCATTTCTTAGCGATAGATCCTATTTACAGTAAGTGCAAACAGCTCTAGATGCTAAAATAGTGATATATTCCATCTACCATGTAAAAGTAGCAGTTTTTTGCAACAAGTGTAAATAGTAGATGCTATCTATACTTTATATTGGCAGATACATACTATTTGCACCTCAGTATTGTTGTACATTAACAAGATGCAATAATAACAGTGTATAAATAATTATATTTATTAAAATCATAAATACTTTTATCATTATTAAACACTCGTTTGGCACTTTACTTCCATTTTAGAACATTTTCTGTGGGTGTTCTGTTGCTGTGTGTAAATGCTGTAGCCGGATTACTGTAGCTCACACTAATGGCTGAATCCCAAATGGAACCCTAAACCCTCAAGGTCTTCCTCTGTTCGCACTTTCGTGACGTAATGCTGCTTTGACTGCCAGGTAAAGTCCTCTGCGTAGCTCGCAAACTTACCAGCTCAACTGAAGTGCGCATCGAGGGCGCTTGCAAACACCCTTCTGAAACCTAAAATGATGAACGGGACACTCTACGGTCTCATGGACTTAATGGACAGCCATTGTAAGTCCACAAGATCGAAAGTGCATAGAAGTGTGCCATTTGGGATTCAGCCTATTTCTAACCTCATATGCCTCATCTCTAATGAGCCTAACGACATCAGCCCTCTCTTCATCATGGTAATAATGCCAGTGTGTTACAGCGGTCAGATCGCCTCAGACAGATGTTAATACCAGGGCTGAACATGAGCAATAATAAGACATAAAGGTGGAGAAAACATTATAGAAGAACACGTTAACAGAATTCACTTTTAATTGCCGTGTCAGTAGCAGGTTCGAACGCTGCATCCTTAAGTTGCTCTTTGGAAGTCTTGCTCCGGCGGAATCCCAGTCTGGTCTTGGTGGAATAACCCTGATCGAAAACAGCATCACATTTAAAACAAAACACGCATTACTGGCTTACGACTGCTAGACCTGATGGGACGCTGGTGTCTGGTTGGTACCTGCTGCGGTCTCATCAGGGGCGGGCAGGACTTCATGAGGGCTGAGCTGCGCAGGGTTAGAGGAGTCTGACCCAGGACTGACCGCAGCCCGGCAGCAGAGACTGACCGCAGGCATGACAGCCGTGAAACCAGCATCACTGTCTGTGTAAAACACGCATTACAGCTAACACTCATTCCTTATAAACAAAGATACAGAGTCACTACAGTTGGCATTCTGTATAAACGTCAAGACAGGAGAACAGAAAGATTTTACTCTACTACAAACTCATGTTCAGTAGTACGAATGTTGGAGTCCAGCGGCTCGTATGTAAAACAATCCTGTAGTACAACGTTAACACTGTAATTATTGTAAAACATTACGTTTAAAAGTAAAACTCACCGCTTGGTTTGTTTTCTAATTTCACCTTTGAGATGCGTCTTCACCACTGATGTAACACACACTAAACACCTTCCTGAACCTTCCTGCGTGACGTCACACGACCGCGACAGCCACGCAGTGCACTATGGGTCTTGAAGTTCGGACGTTCAACATTTGTTGGTTAACTCTTAATCATTTATGTCCTTTTTTTACAGTCTATGTTTATGTCCCGCTTGTTTTTTTCATTTTTTTTATTAATGCACTAGAATAACCAGAGGGAAGAAACAAATAAATAAAGCACTGGTCTGATACCGTTAAGAATGAACATCAATTCAAATAATTTATTAGAAATTATTTACAAATACCCCGTGTTTTCACTGCTTTCCTTTTGATTTAACTCTGTAAAACTGTCTTTCTTTACACCAGTCATTAATCTACAAAGCTTAGAGCCATATATATAGGCTATATATATTCTAACATCATTACTAAATAATCTGTAAATTCCATTACACATTTAGTTTTTAATGAATCTTTATGTATTCTATGATACAGAGACAATAGGACTAAATACAATGTTTTACTTATTAACATGTATAATAATGAAACCTGCTGTTTTCTTTAAACAACAGATCTAGTTCATCTTGTTGAAACAATGAGTTAATTATGAAAATACCCAGCTGTCATTATGATTAGACTTTTGAAATGTTTCGGTGCTCCTGTAAGAAGCTAATAAAATAAATCAATAAGTGTTGTTTGTCAGATTGTTGCGCTTGGAGACTCGCTGACGTCATGGCTCACGTGACGCTCGGCGCTCTTCAGTGTTTCTGTGTCTCTGGATCTGGAGTCAGACGCGCTCGCGCTGGATGTGAATCGCATCTCTGTCTCTGAGAACCCGTTTTGCGTTTAAAACTAAATGCATTTCCATCCGCTTATAGTAGCATATATGTGAGAGTTTTATTTGTATTCCCGATCAATTTTTGTCCTTTTTTTTAGGTCATTCCTTTATTTAATAGTTTCAATATGTTACAATGCCGGCCGTGAATAATTATTGCATGATGGATTCGAATGTTTTAAAACGATTGAACATTGAATTTTTCACACCGTGATCTGGATTGTAGGCTACTGTTTTTTTTCTCCATCAAGTGAACGAGGAAACCTTATGGTACAGTATCATCTGCAGATGCTTTTTTTATTCTGTTTGACAGTGTCGTTTAAAATGATCATGAATGACTTTGTATTTGTCTGTCATTGTCTGATATAATGGTCTGACATGGTTTGGGATTTTCGATGATATTGTAACCGAATCAGTGTAACCCTCATCTGTGATTTTGACTGATGCTGTAACACATCTGTTGGATTTTTTTTTAAAAATGTGCATCACTAGAACATTATTCCGCAATAATCATATTATTTTATCGTTGTATCTCAGTGAATGCACATTGATTTGGCGGAGGGTCCTTCACCAACAATCTCTGCATTTACTGGAGATTTGGTGAAATGAGTCTGAAGCGGATCATGTTTTTATCACAGATCCTTAAATGATTATTTTCTGGTGCTGATCAAATACCTGTCTGTGCGATTCTGCTGCTGTTTGCTGTCAGTCTCAGTCTGTCTGTGTGGAATGTGACACTAATGTGAGATGATCAGAGAAATGCACCAGAGATTTGAGGTGATTTTACTTCATGTCAGTCAATGATCATTTTTATGGTTTTTATGGTGCAGCTTACAATTAGTTTGTACTTTGAATAGATGGCTAGAGATCAAAAGAGTAGAAGAGACAGTGTGAGAAAATGAGCACACGCTCAGATAAATACATACACTGATTTTTTAAAATCAGAGTTTTGGTGGTGATGTAAAAAGTTTCCGGAGTCTCGTTTGTGGCTCACGTTAATAATGCAAGACAGAACTTGCTTCCTAACCACCATCTGCTGGATGGACACCTTCTCTTCCAGCCTCTTATCTCACTGTGTAATTATCTCCAACAAGCCGACTTTTACAGGGTCACATATATCACAGGTTATGACTGAATGCCTGTTATCTAATGTTCAAATTCTTAAAGGTGAGACTAAGTCTGCAATGTTTGAATGGGTTTGAAAGTTTTGTCATCTATCAACCCTAACTCATTAGTTAAGGACATAGCCTACTTACTATACATAATTCGAATACTGTTTTACTTTTATTGTTGCTGTTTGTTTTTATATATTGTTGTGCTAATGTCAGTCCTAAAATACAGTGATTGTCCGGGATCTTTAGAGGAATTTAACCTACTGTTAATAGCTGACTTCTTTAAAGTTCCCCTGTAGTCAGTAATTTTCTCCCTTAAAACTCATCTTTGATCACCAAAACGACATATTTAAACATTTTTTTTCCTATGAAAAATAATGAATTCCTTAAAATAGCTTGAATGTAATTCTTCACCTTTGCTTCATTTAGAGCGCCTCCGCTCAGAATACCCAATCCGCTCGTTCAACTTTACTGTAGTAAACGCTGTACAATGGCAAGTGGAAATACTGGTTTAATTCAGCCGTATATGTTTGAACCAGAAACTGATTCAGAAGAAGTATAAGAGTGAATTATACCGGCTCGTCTACAAGTCGATGTATGAGAATGGTAATGCATTTTATCGCTCTCTACAACATCGGACACATAATGGTAATTAATATAATTAGCCTTTGGCTTGACTACGTTATTGTAACACAGATAGTTATTCAGGGAAGAAGGAGACGGGAACCGGCTAACGTTTCACAACTTTAATTATAAAATAAACACAAAACGAAAGTAAAGGCGACAACCCCTCACGGACGACTGCCGCACACACATAAACAAAACATAACATAAAGTCCAGGCCTGTTCCTCTCTCATCCTTCACTGTCGTCGCTCGTCCTTTTATGCTCTTGAAGCTCCTCCGTGAGAAACTCTGTGGCTCATGAACACCTCGCCTCGCCTCGTTCCTGTTCTCAGATCAGGGGTCTCCAGCCTTTTGTCATTTGAGAGCTACTTTTTAAAAATGAAAGTGGCTGAGAGCTACACATGTTATACAATACTTATATCTCTCAAATAATGCATCATAACTCTCATATTAACAGCTATTCAAAATGTTTTACAGCTGAAAGAGTTTTGTAGGCCTATAAATCACCATTTAATGTCAGAGAAAACAACAGAATTAAAGAATATAGTTCTTTATGGAAAATAATACTTTGCATATTATAGTGAAAAAACGCATACCTATAGTTGATTTTGTAGTGCATCATAACTAGAGATGAAACGGTATGAATATTTTATTTTTTATGATAGTGACCAAAATGATCACGGTTAACATGGTATCATTGAAATCTTTTTTAAAATGCTATTAGAGTGTAAGAAGCAACATTCATGGGACAGTTCATGTCTGATTTTGTTGCTGATTTGAAATATGTTGTTCAATAGTGAGTTTGGTGAACAGTTTTTGAGATTTTAGGATTCAAATAGATCGGACTTGATGTTGAATGCCTGAAACAGCTGCCTGGAGGCAAATATGGCAGACGAGGGAACAAGCTTTCCATGAAAGGGACTTTACCACAACCCACATATATTTTTGTCCAGGAGGTACAATACCAACCAACAGTTAACTAACAGTTGGTTTCTAATATAGTCCAGGAATTACAACCCAACCTAAATTAAAATGCTCTGAAAATGTGGTGGCTGATGCTTTATCTAGATTGTTTAGTCCTTTGGGTTAAAGTTACTTATTTACAACTGAGTGGATTTGTAAAATTTAATTAGCTCATTTATGAAAACCAAACCTGTTGTAAGATGTCAGATTGTGAAGCATAACTCATGTATACTTTACATTTGACTTCCATCTGTAATAAAGCATATGTAAATGAATGCTACTCCTCCTATATAAACTATAGTCAATGTCTGGAGAGACATACTTGCCAAAAATCAATTACCTACAGTAACTACTGACAAGCAAAACACACACATGGACTGTCCAGAACTACAACAAGACTGTGTCTCACCAGGTTTAGATGAATTAATGATTAAGCTCATGTTATAAAATTGTAAAATACTCATATCAGTGTGGGAATAACTCAAGGTAAGCGTGGTGTTACTGTGTTTGTCATAAGTCACGTGTTGTGTGTTTTATTTCAGAGCCAAATCGGAGGAAAACGATGAAGGAATGATCTGAGAGTGAAACACCGGCTGAACACAATCACACACAAGAATGCGCATTAAATATACCATATCTGTCATCTTTATTGTGGCTCTGGTCATCATAGAAAAGGAAAACAATATTATTTCAAAGTATGTACTTCTCTCACTCTCCTTTAACAGCCAGAATAACACTTTAAAATCAAAAATGGACTTATTCATTTTTCACTTTCTATTGCTGGAGAAATTGCTTCTTTGAGAAAAGATGAGACAAAGGGGTAGTTCACCCAAAAATGATCATTCTGTCTCATAATTTACTCACTTTCATGTGGTTCCAAAACTGTTTGACTTTCTTTCTTCTGTGGAACACAAAATAAGATATTTTGAAGGCCACTGGAAACCAAACAAAATTGGTTTTATTGTATAGACCAGGGGTCTCCAAACTGGAGGGCAAATTGTCCTGCAGAGTTTAGCTCCAACTTGCCTCAACGTACCTGCCTGGAAGTTTCTAGTATGCCTAGTTTGACCATGATAAGCTGGTTCAGGTGTGTTTAATTGGAGTGGAGCTAAACTCTGCAGGACAGTGGTCCTCCGGGACCGAGTTTGGAGATCCCTGTTATAGACAAAAACCCCTCAAAATATCTTTCAAAATATCTGTACGACTTAGTTCCCTATCTCTCAGCTAGGACATGGGGGAGAGTAAATGATGACAGAATTAAAATTTTTGTGTGAACTGACCTTTTAACACTAATAGCAACTAACTATTCTTGTGTCTTCTTCTTCAGGGTGTCTGATAAGCTGACCCCACTGACCCCGCTGGCCCTGCTCAGCCCGTCTCTCCTGTCTGCTCCGCAACACAATGACTCGGCTGACGTCTCGTCCGACCAACGCATGAATCATCATCTGGTGAATTCAACGTGGTCCATCCAGGAGAGCGTCTTGCCTGCGTCTTCAGCGGGAGGACGAAAACACATCCTTCTGCTGGCTACGACTCGCACAGGCTCCTCTTTCGTTGGTGAATTTTTTAACCAGCAGGGATCAAATATGTTTTACCTGTTCGAGCCACTGTGGCACGTGGAGCGCATGTTATCGGTCGAGACTGGCGGGACGAACGCCACAGTCGCTGGACCGGCGTATCGAGACGTTCTGCATCAGCTGTTCCTCTGTAACTTTTCCCTGCTGGAGAGCTTCATCGAGCCACCGCCGGAGGATCATGTGACCGCTGCGCTCTTCCGCCGCGAATCTAGCCAGTCTCTGTGTGAAGAATCCGTCTGCACGCCGTTTGTTAGAAAAGTGTTTGAGCGTTACCATTGCCGTGAGCGGCGCTGCGGGCCGCTCAACCTCACGCTGGCCTCTCAGTCCTGCATGCAGAAGGAGCATCACGCGATTAAGTCCGTCCGTGTGCGGCAGCTGGAGACACTTCGGCCGCTGGCCGAGGATCCCAGACTCGACATGAAGTTCATCCAGCTGGTCAGGGACCCTCGTGCCGTTCTCGCCTCACGAATGGTTGCCTTCTCCAGCAAGTACAAGATCTGGAAGAGGTGGGCCGTGGACGAAGAACTTCCAGTGGACGAGGATGAAGTGAGAAAACTCAAAGGAAACTGCGACAACATCCGCATGTCTGCTGAGATCGGACTCAAGCAGCCACCGTGGCTTCGTGGACGCTACATGCTAGTGCGCTATGAGGACATCGCGCGATTCCCCATGGCCAAAGCTGCAGAGATGTACAGCTTTATAGGCATTCCCTTCACCGAAACGGTGGAAGAGTGGATCCTAAAAAATACTCAGGCATCTAAGGAGGTCAGTGGAGTTTATTCCACCCAGAAAAACTCTTCTGAACAGGTGGAGAAATGGAGGTTCAGCATTCCCTTCAAGCTGGTCCAGCTGGTGCAGAAAGTATGCGGCCCCACCATGACTCTGTTCGGCTACAAGTTTGCTGAAAACAAAGAAATGTTGATCGATAAATCAGTAAGCCTGATCGAAGAGAGAACATTCTTATGATACTACACATACTGCATGAAGATGGCTGGTGAGATTTAGGAAGTTGTTCGTGACACAATTGAAATGTTATGCGAAAAATGAATGTCAACTTCTTAAGCAGTACTGAACGATGAAATTTTTTTAAATTTGTATTGATGGCTAATAAGTCAAAAGTGATGTGCCCATGTTAATTTTTTGGGTAAAAATGCATAGTTTATTTAGTAGAAAAGAGAATTGAGTTGAAGGACACAGCAGGTGTTTGAGGTCTTTTCTACTGTATATACTGTATGTGTGTTTGTTTTGGGGGAAATGAGCTAACAGATGTTTCTGAGCTGCTTCTGTGTGTTCAAATATTCTTTCCTCTTACCTGCTGCTGAGATATCAATTTTTAAATTTCAATTTCAATTTATTTATAAAGCACAATTAAACACAACTACCATTGACCAATGTGCTGTACAAAAAATAACAAAATAAAACAAAGTCACAAATAAAAACTACAAGACATCAGCAGTCATATATTATAAGACAGATCAAATAAAAAGGTTTTTTAACCTGGATTTAAAAATGGACAGAGTAGGAGCAGTTCCAGAGTCTTGGAGCAGCTATAGAAAATGCTCGATCTGCCCTAGTCTTGAGCCTATAGATCTACGATCCACCAAGAGCTTCAAATTAGCAGACCTAAGAGCTCTTGCAGGTTGATGGACTGTCAGCAGATCAGAAAGGTAAGACTGTGCTTACCCATTTAACAACTTAAACTAATAAAAGAACTTTGAAATGATCAAAGACACAAGGATTTAAATGCACTCATGCAGTATTTCACCCCCTCTTTTTCATAGATTTGTCTTATTTGACAAGGGATCGTTGTTAGGGTTAAACTAAAATGATTAATTTCTGAATTATATTCAAACTCTTTTAGGTCAATTTGTTTAGAAGAACATTTAGTCTCTCGTAATACGACTTTAAAATGCCCTTTACGGGGTTAGTAAAGTGTTTCTTACCCTAAATTCTTTGTTTTCTGTGTTGTAAAGATTTTATCAAGCAAATAATAAACAGTTGCTTTAGTTACTTTGATTGATAGCTGAAAGCCTAAACATAATTTATGTCAAGGCACATGTGAACAAAGATCTCTTTCAGTGCTGTTGCAAAAGAATCCATGAATCCAAAAATGCAGGAACTGTTTTGTACACAGAGTTTTTAAGTTGCATCTAAATCTGCAAGTACTAATTAGTGTCTACAGTCCAGGAATACACATAAACCTCAGTGATGGCCCTAACCAAACTCTCTTTTTCTTGTATCTGTGCTCTAGGTCTCTCATACTCCTGGGTTTCTTCCAGTCATGTGCTATCACTTAGCATTGTGCTGCCTTCGAGGAGGAAGAACCTGCTTGCTGTAGCAGCAGCTAATCAGCTGTTGCGTTTATTACTGTGCCGTCTGCTATTTAGAGCGCCAGTGAAACTCTAACATGCTCATTAACGCAGAACCCCTCCTGTATGTGGTACAGACGATTTACTCAAACTGACCTCACCCTCCCACCCACACACAGTGAGGCAGCTTTCAGAAGAATGGCCCCATGCCTCCATTCACTCAACTCAAGTGTGTGGAGATGCAAGCTTAGGTATAGCAAACACAATCTCAAACTTTTGCTTTTGATCTGTAGCTTATGTGACAAAATATGTGTGCATCTTGCATCAAGGAATTTATAGCTCAAAGACATTTTAAGCTTCGTGAGGTCTAAAGGAACTGCGTGGTTTGTGTGGGCTGTGTGCAGAGGGTGGAGCATGTGTATATGGTCAAAGCAAATATAGATGAGCCCAACCGCTCTCCACAGTCTCAGAGGCCCCTTTTCTCCTTGCAAGTAAAATGAGGCCATTAAGCTCCACCCTGCAGATAGACCACCACATCAGATAAGAAGAGAGCTGTAATATAAACTCCTTTGAGGAGAATGAGTCAGTGCACCAAAAAAAAAAAAAAAAAAAAAAAAAAAATTAATATGGTTTTATGCTTTTCCAAAATATTATTTAACATGAATCAACTCATTTTATTAGGTTACATCAACAAATGTTTATGCGTTAAATCAGGTAGAAATAGTTAACTAATGCATGTTACCATTTTGTTGCATTGAGAGTATTGTGTCGTTCAGGCAAATTGTATTTTTCCAAATGCTGCCTGTATCCATTTATGTGTAATTAAAGAAGAAAAGAAAAAAAGAAAATTTTGAAGTGATGATTGTGATGAAGTGATCATTTTGTCTGTACTCCTTGTTTTTAATGACCATTGATACTTTTATTTTTATTTATTAACAAATGCTTTTATCCAAAACATACACATGAAGATCACAAGCAATTTGTTAGAAAAGTCACAATATTTATTGTTACACAATGTTGAGTTAAAAGTAAAATCAAGATTACAAAACAAAGCTAGAGAAGTGAAATGCAGAAACCTTGGTTTAATGACTTTTTTTAATCTTTAAGATGTTAGGTTAAACTTATATGGCTTGTCTCCCCTGATGAGGGGCTTGATGAAGCAGCTTCAGCTCGGGCTCTGCTCTTGTTATATGCCCACAGTGACAAAATCTAGGATATGATTAGGGCAAGGTACCTGAGGATGAAGGTGGAGTTTAGGGAGGTGGAGGGATGCTGGAACAGCTGAGGCTGAAGAGACGTAAGGAGCTGCTATACTCTGGCTGTTGACTGAAAGATTAGATTAGATGGGTTCAGGAACTTCATTTATGGTTGATGGGAATGTTAACAAAAAAGGCAGCGGTTATTCTGGCACAGACTCAGAGTACTTGCAACCGTGTGAGACCTGAATCCATAACTGACTCATTTACAACTAAGGGGAATAATTCATGAAAGACAGTAACTGTACATATCCAATTCTGGAACATATCCAATCCAGATCCAATCATGCTGTAATGATTCACAAAGAACAACTGTGAGAGCTACAGTCAAGTTTTACTCTCATTCCATTCCCACATTTGTCCTCAGCTCTACAGTAAGTGATCTCAAACCTCACGACCGCGTCTGAGAATGAGGGAAAATAGCCACACGTACCTGAGCTTGACTGAGCATATAAACAATACCACTGATTCACCTGCTTTTACAAGAGTTTTCTTGGGACTAAAACAGTCCTTTTTAGAAAGTTTTAACCAAAATAATTAAAAACTCAAAAGCAGCCAAAAGTAATGACATGGATCAGACTGTATGAAAACCACAAATGTTTTTTATGCATCAACATTATTTTGTTCTGCTTATAATTGCAGTTCTTCTTCAGTTCTCTCAGACATGTCAAGGCATTTTTATATCTGCCTCCTTTTCAGTGGCTTTGCTGTTTTTTCCTCTGTTATACATTCACAGTGACTCTGTTTGTCTTTTTGCTCAGAATAGATTTTGCTGCAAACACTTCACATTCCTGTGTGTGTGTGTGGCAAATGCCATGCCACTGCTTGGTGTGTTAGTGGCTACTTCATGCCCGAAGTTCGTGAACAGACAGATATTTTATCTCACTGTTTGTCTAACTTTCAGTTTATTGCAAATGGACGAGATTTTTTTTTAAACACTGGAAAAACACTTCTCCCTGAAATGCATTTAATCTGCAGTCTGTTTATTACTATCTTTGAGCTCCTGAAGAGATTAGCTTTGACTCTAGGCATATTCAGAAATGAATCAAAGCAAAGCAGGTTCAGCATCATAACCCAAAATGATTTTTATTAAAGTTTCTAAATGACTCAATGAGGGTTTTTGAATGTTTTTGTACTAAACCAACACACACGTCATTAACTCCCTTATTGCTTCTCCAACAGAGTTTGTGTAAAGAGACATTTTTTTCCTGACTAATTGCTCAGTGTTGATCTAAAGTCAGCTACTCCATGCTTGCTTAAGTACAGATCATTCTCATCTGATTTCCTGCATCACATGATCCTCACAGGGCTCTGAATATATCATTGTGCTGCTGTGATTTACTTGTCTTCAACACTGTGCTACATATAAACGGAAGAACTCACATAAAAGGGACTAGAGTTATTAAATTAGATATGTCTGATTCTCTGATAGATTCTCAGTCACAACCTAAGAAACCCTGCCATTTAGCCATTTGGTCTTTATTTTTAAAGTAAGAGCGGGCATGGCCATTTGTAAGTTGAATGTGTAACCCTTCCGGAGTCACCCGTTCCAGTTGTTTTAGGCTGTACAAAAAAGCTTGTTATGCTGCTTGATATTGCAACTCATGAAAAGGAGTCTAATGGTTTTAACTGATCTTGGTCAGTTTTATAATGTAGTTTCATTTTTCATGTTTAATAATAAAAAAAATAATAATAAAAAACATTGCTTCTGATTAACCTATTCTTCCAAGCCTTGATTAATAACAGACAAAACAAGCATGACACATTAGTTAAAGAACAAAAATGTTACAGAATAATTCATATTTAATGGTATTTAATTATTTGTTGTTCGTTTTCGTAGGCTAGCATTTAAACCATATTGATAAGCAGGTGCCGCCATCTTGTGGCTGTTCTGAAAACTTTGAAACAGTGAATTATTTAGTGAAGCATGTGGTTCACTTGATTCAGAGTTTAGAAAAGCTTTCTTTCTCCCATAACTTCGCCATGTAGTCATTTTCAAGTATAGCATGTAGTGATTAGGACTGGATCCACTTAAAAACCCAGTGCAACTTCTGGACTTACATTTTAAATCTGTGCTGTCGTGCATTATGGGTAGGGTGGAAGAAACCAAGTGTGGAGGATGAAGGGGATCATTTGTTGTTTTAAAATTGCACAGTTGTACAGAGGTGAAATATATACATGGCTGATAAATATATATATAAAAATTGTTATATATTGATTAGGGAAGTACAAAAACATCTTGTAAAATTGAGGTTCATTTGTTTGGTGAAATTAATTTGTGGTTGCTTGCTTGACTTCTAGACTATTAGCCTAATGGTTGTGCTCATGAGTTCACCAGATGATTTTGGACATAATTAGTCAGTCAGTGGTGGTGGTGTGAGGTTGCTGGACAAGATTGATTGAAAGCAGATGAATTTAATCTAAAGGTATTTATTCACATTGTATCTTATTTTTATTTTTTTATTATTATACATATTTTCCCTGTTTGTGTGTTTTTAAAATTAAATTGGTTTATTTCAAAATTTCTATTTGTCTTACCAATGGAATTCCATTATTATTATTATTGTTATTGTTGTTGTTATTATTATTACATATTAGTATTATTATATAAAACAATGTGATCATTGTCATCAATTTTATTAAACTTTAAATGTTTTTCACTTCCTTACAAAAAGTTCTTGCTAACAAATGGGTAAAATGTAGAGGTTTGAAGGATATTGAAGTATAAAGATCACTTTAGATAAAAGTGACAATGAATTAGTATTTGGGGGCTGCATTGTGATCCTTAACTTTTAATTTGTCAAATGAATCTTGTTTTAAATATAAATAAAAAAATATATATATATTTTTGCTATATAAACTGTTACACTGAATGACATTTTAAGTTGGTGTCTTCTGTAAAGCGTAAATCATGGTAAAATAATGTCTTTTTTTCTGAAAAATATTAAATTAAACTGACACATTCTAATGTTTTTTTTTTTTTTTTTTTTTTTACTTAAATTAAAGCTGGATTACATTTTTTTTAATGCTTAAACTCCTTATCTTTTTGACCTATTTACCTTTTAGAATTTGAAAGATAAAGATATTGTTTGATAAGTGAGATCTCTGAGCTTCTCAAATAAAAAAGTAGTGCTTAAAGTTCTTTAAAGTCCTAGAATGTAATTTTACAGTATCTGCATGAACACTCTTATAAATTAAATAATTTTTTGTTTTGGAAATGGAACTTTGTGCTTATTTGAAGTAGTGTTTATTGTATTATGCATCATTGTTTCCCTTACTATGAACAAAGCACAGCTGTATCTGGTTGACCATCTGAAGGTAAGAAGTTAAACTTGCACTTTTAACTAAGTATTATCTGACTGTTTTTAAAGATAGCTTCATGATTACAGATAACGGATACAGTTTCAGATGAATTTGTCTTTACAGTCTTTGCTCTGGACTGTTTTTAAACTCAAAAATCAGTGTCATGTGAAGCCATCCTCATATGGAAACCTAACTTGTGTGAAGACCTGAGTCTACCAGCACAAGTCCACAGACCTAGGATGCAGATATGGCACTTACTATTATAATTTTCCTTCTATTTATCTACCAGTTTTAATGTTCTTTCAGCACATTGTCTTGTGACATGCATTACTCCTGCTTCAATACAGGAAATTAAGCAGTCCAGCTAAGGTATGGGGTTTCTTTTTACAGTTTTCTGGCTATTCCCAGTGTTGATTTTGGTCCAGATGTAGCCGTCTACTCATCTTGTTTTTGACTGACCAGTATTTTCAGCAGAATGCACTGACACCAAAATCTGGGAGAGGAGATGGAGCAGGTGTCCTTCTCAAAAACTTGGTAATAGTGTTTTATGCAACATTTCCTTTTTGAGTTTCCGGCAGTTAACCTAAATTAATTTACCATGTCTTCCAGGTGAGCGGTGCAACTTTTTGGTTTTTTCCAGTTGTTGTCCTGTTCCTTGGTGTCACTTCAGAACTAACCTAGGTAAACCTCCATAATTTAAGTCTTCTACTCATTTGCTATATATGTGGAGAACTTTCTTTAGTAAACTGATTGAAATTTTTTTTTTTTTTTTTTTTTTTTTTGAATACTGAGCTTTTAATTGGGTTAATCCATGTTCATATCCAAAAATCCAAGCCCTAACCCTAATCCAAGCTCAGGTATCAGATAGGGCCACCCCAAACATGGTTTTAGCAAATTAGACAGCAGAGTTGTATTTAGCCATCTGTATGCAAAAGTTTTAGGGAAAGTTGCTCATTGGTGTTCATC
This sequence comes from Megalobrama amblycephala, assembly GCF_018812025.1. Lineage (NCBI taxonomy): Eukaryota > Metazoa > Chordata > Actinopteri > Cypriniformes > Xenocyprididae > Megalobrama > Megalobrama amblycephala. The sequence goes on from NC_063063.1 coordinate 34,398,290, forward strand.
TAATGAAGCAATTGTTAAGTTGTTAGTGTCAGGCTGTCCATATTTGTTGTTTCTGTCTTTAGAGAAGTTTCTTTTAATATGGGTGTAAGCTCTTGTAATTTAAGTTTGCCTCCACATTCTTGATTGTGTTCATCTGTGTTTACTGAACATAATGCTTCCATACCTTTGTTCCCCCTTTTCCCCGTATACTATTTGTATTTACGTCCTATTTGTTCTGCAGTAAATTGTAGTTGTATAGTGCTTCTTACAATAGTTTCAATGTGGCTTTATTTCCCTTTGTACTTCAGGTTTTTTTTATGCCACTTTATATTAGCCTTTGTTCTGTTTTGCATTTGACCCATTTTTGTATTTATCCCCTCCTGTATGCACCTTTTTAAGCTTATGATTTTTTTTTTTTACTTTTTATGCCCCTTTTTTGTATTCCTTCATTCGCTTTTTGTATTTATGAATATTTTATGCGTATTACTTTCTTTCTTATGGCCCTTTCTATTTGAGCTTTTATATGAAATTCATACTTTTGTATTACCTTTTGCCTCTTGTATTCCTGTATGTCAATTGTTCTAGTATTTATTTTTAAATTTTTTATTTATTTATTTATTTGTTCCTTTTTATGATTTTTTTGCCCATTTAATTGCCTTTTTTTTATTCCTATTGAGCCATTTGTATTATGCCATTTTGGGTTTATTTTAATTCTTTTGTCCCATTTGTATTGTGAATTTACTTGTACCCATTTTCATTTTTGTCCCTCTTATTCATGCACCCGTGCCCTTATTCCACTCCATTAAATCTATGCAGTTTAAGTTTTGTGCAACTAAGACACGGAGGATGATCCTTAAATATGGAGGCCCATCTGTTCTACAGTATGCCAAAGTCACACCTTTATAACTGAACCAGTAGAATGAGATCAGTTCGTGTCATTTTAAACAATCAAATTTAAGGCTTTTTACACTGGCTTTAAGGACTGCCACTGAAATCACACCCTTACCTCAAAACACTTGTTCAAGAAATGTTACTGCAGAGAAGGAGCATTTTACTTGTAAAAGTGTACCATGTTCCTCCTCAGTAATGCAATCACAGCAGATGTTCACTACCTTAATGCCTATTTTTGTTACTTTCTGGAGGTATGCAAGTAATTTGCTTTGTATAACACCTTATTTGCTGTTTTTTTATTTATGCCTTCACCTTCTTGTATTCCAGTTTAAGACTTGTATGTCCTTTGTCACAGTAACCTTTTTGTATTTATCCCCGCTCTTGTCTGTAATTTTTTTTTTTTCCAAGCCTATTTTTTTTCTTTTTTTTCTTTTTTATACTTTCATTTATGCTCTTTGTATTATTGGCCATTATGTTTTATGGCCCTGTACCCACTGACTTGACTTATGCCCTTTTCTATTTTTAACTGTTGCATTTTTTAAAAGTGTACTGTATAAATCATCTTGTCTTTACTGTTATTGTCTATATGCTGCAACTATTTATGCACTTGTTTTCATTCTCTGCCTTCTGTATATTAGCAGTAATGATTGTCTTACTAAGCCCTTTTTATTTTGATTTTGTGATTCTCTATGACCTCTGTGCACATTTGTATTTGTGTCTGATGTAATTTCATTTAGCCTGTTTGGATTTATTTATAATAATTTATAATATACCTATTTCTTTTCTTTTCTTTTTTTCTTTTCTTCTTTATTTCCTCTTATACCCTTGTTTTTATGCCTATTTGTCTAAATTTAGTTATGCATTTTCAATTTTTTTTTTGTCCCTTTGTACTTTATAGCTTTTTAGTGTTAATGCCTTGCATTGTCTTTGTTAACAAGGGCAGCAAAAAAATTAAAATGATTGGTTTATGCTCCTGTGTTTTTTTTTTTTTTTTTTTTTTTTTTTAAATATACCCTTCACTTGTGTCTTTGTCTGCTGTGTATGCTCTTTCCTATATTGTAAAGCTTTCTATGAGAGTGGCTATTTGTGAACTGACTTGTATGTATTTTGTTAGGCCTTGGTTTTGTATTTATGCTTTCATTTTGAAGTATCTTTTAAGGTTCCCTGTCTTGTTGCAGTGTTAATTTTTAAAGTCTGTTAAACTTTTTCTTTTTCTTCCAACTAACATCTTAATTTATTTACCTTTATTCTTGTGCCCATAGGCTCCTTTGTATTATTTGTAATTTTACATAATTCAAATGTTCAAAATGACTTATGTAAAATTAAGTAATTGTCAGGTTTTTATTTTAATTTGGTCCCAGTTCCTGTAAATTTCCTGTCTTAGTGTCTGTTCTCTTGATAAGTTTCTTGTATGTTTGTTAACATGGCAACCTATTGTATCCACCTGTTTTATGTTGACTCGGTGTCTTTATATATGTACTCCATTTATTTCCTTGTCTGTTTTTCCATCTAATTAATTTTGTTCTTTCCCTGAGTATTTGTCACTTTTGATTTATTCAAGTTTTACTGCTGCAACTAGATTGGGCTTCCTGTATGCCAATTGTGCCTCGGTGTGTCAATTCCCTGGCTTTGACTCGAGCACCTAACCATCACCCTGGTTGTGACACGGACTTCCTGTCCTATGGCTTTGCCTTTCTTGTCCTTGCCTTGTCTGTCCACCCGTTTGGCTCTATTGTTGTCCTTTTCTCCCTCCATCTTGGGTTGCAAAGTCATCCTGTCATCCTGGGCCATTGGCTCAGCCTGGGTCCTCACCTACAACTTGTTCACTTGTCCATTGAGGGCCTGCATCCTGGTGATCTTTTCCTGCCATTTTCTCCCTGAATCATGCTTAGCGAAAAACACCAGAGATAATCCATCAGCCATTGTTTGCAGCTGCACATCCTCTGTCAGAAAGCCCATACATGTTTTTTTTGGGGTTCTTATGTAATCTAATCTTGTGTCTTTGTGATGTAATGCACTTTGGTTTCTTCCCTCTTTAAATAAATGTTCATGTTTTTGTTTATGTAATCATTTATAATTGTTTGTTTTCGTGTTAATGTTTCAGTATTTTTTGAGAATAAATAAAAGCTTTAAATATTATCATAGATAAAATAAAAATTTATAAAAGTTATCGGTAGGAGTCCGAGGGGTAGGAGTCCGAGGGGTAGGAGTCCGAGGGGTAGGAGTCCGAGGGGTAGGAGTCCGTTAGGGTTAGGGTTAGGGTTAGGGTTAGGGTTAGGGTTAGGGTTAGGGTTAGGGTTAGGGTTAGGGTTAGGGTTAGGGTTAGGGTTAGGGTTAGGGTTAGGGTTAGGGTTAGGGTTAGGGTTAGGGTTAGGGTTAGGGTTAGGGTTAGGGTTAGGGTTAGGGTTAGGGTTAGGGTTAGGGTTAGGGTTAGGGTTAGGGTTAGGGTTAGGGTTAGGGTTAGGGTTAGGGTTAGGGTTAGGGTTAGGGTTAGGGTTAGGTTAGGGTTAGGGTTAGGGTTAGGGTTAGGGTTAGGGTTAGGGTTAGGGGGTTAGGGTTAGGGTTAGTTAGGTTAGGGTTAGGGTTAGGTTAGGGTTAGGGTTAGGGTTAGGGTTAGGGTTAGGGTTAGGGTTAGGGTTAGGGTTAGGGTTAGGGTTAGGGTTAGGGTTAGGGTTAGGGTTAGGGTTAGGTTAGGGTTAGGGTTAGGGTTAGGGTTAGGGTTAGGGTTAGGGTTAGGGTTAGGGTTAGGGTTAGTTAGGTTAGGGTTAGGGTTAGGGTTAGGGTTAGGGTTAGGGTTAGGGTTAGGGTTAGGGT